>NC_041349.1:30855486-30955486 GCF_004354835.1 Perca flavescens
GAGAGACCATGGAGGGTCAGAGCAGGAGAAGACCACAGAAGGAGATGAGGAAATAAGTGACGGAGAAGATGAAATAAGTGAAGGAGAAGAGGAAATAAGTGAAGGAGATGAGGAAAAAGAAGAATCAGTGAGGGACGAAGAGGATGCTGCAGATTCAGAGAGAGGGACAGAGGCATAGAGTGAGCAGCAGGAGGCAGCCTACTATAAAAAGGTGCTGGTTGACAAGTAGCTAATGCTAATGCTTGGTCTATAACGTTAGCCAATTCTTGGTGGGTAACATAAGATTATGACATCATTCAACACGCTCAGTTATTTTTAGTAGGATTGTTTTGACCACGGTTAACAACTCTGGGCTAACCCACAAATTCATCAGTAACGTTAATTGTATAGATAGATGACTAATCTAATGGGAATTAAGCCAGCTAAGCACAGCCCTGTCTGTCTGCCTCTCCCGGCGCTGCAAGGCTTCAGTCGGGATGAGAGCTGACAACAGCCCCAGCCCGGGGACACATCCACAGTTAGCCCCCGCCAGCTAGCAGCCAGTCACTATCATTACAGCAATCCAGACCCGCACTTAACTCCGGTGCTAAGAACACTAACGGCAGTTAACTGAACCATCGCGAAACAGACCCAGGCACCGAGTCAGAACAGCGGCCATTTGTAACGTTACACCTCCGTTAGCGTTACCAGTGTTTGTGCCGAAAATCTCCTCCCTGCCGAATCCCAGATGTGGTAGCATTGGATCTGGACAGGAAGGATAACTCTGGGAGTTGGAAGGGGTGTGTCGCGATTCTGACTTCTCACAGCGCAACACAGGTTCGTGGGTCGCGAATTTGGTTTCATATTGCATATCGTTACAGCCCTACCTATCATGCATCTAGCCAATATGTTCTGAGCTTCCGTGGCTTGGAAGGAGAAGTGAACACATGACATTTTTATTTTATTGGCGAACATCATAAAGAATCCAGTCATATTTTACCTAACATAGTAATGCAATTTTAGAGGACTTATTTCATAAAGCAAAGAGGTTTGTGTTGTTTGCCTCCTGCTGAGGAAGCACTATGGAGTGTACTTTCAAAGGCTATTCTACCCTTATTTCCATTTTGCAAGATTATAAGTGTTAAAAACTAATAGTTCAGGAAAACAAAAAAAGTGATTATTTCCAGCTAAAAGTGCTTTGTTCTCCTTATTCTTCATAGCAGAGCATTAATCTTTTCAAATGAAAATGTACAAAGACCTGTTTTTGTTTTTATAAAGAGGAAACAGATTACAGTTAATACCATCTGTATTTCAAAATAGGGCTGCACAACATATCTTTTTTTATCGTCATCGATATCAACTGACAAAGTAAACACATCGCAAATAGCTGTGACACATCTGAGTGACGTTTTACATGTATATCGATATTTTACCTTATATCGATATATATCTATATCTATCTATATATCTATATCTATATATATATATATTTTGAAACTGTATTTGAGATTAGACAATACCATTTATATTGATATAGTTTAAAGCTTGTGTGGGGCAGAGGGCAGTGGGCAATGGGCACTGGGACAGTGGGACAGTAGTAGGGCTGCTCGATTATGGAAAAAATAATAATCATGATTATTTTGGTCAATACTGAAATCATATAACGATAAAACGAAATGCTGTCAAAGGCAGAGGAACCGCAGGGTTAGCTAACGTTCGCTTCTTGGCAGGGGCCGATCTACAGGGGGGCACTCTAGCCCCCCCAGCTGCCCTCCTAACTTTGGTGATCCAAAAACTGAACTTGTAAAAACAACCTGCCACTATGTCCACAGGCTTCTCAAAACAGTGAACTAAACAATACATTTACCAAAAGTGAACAATTTAATTTTTAAATGTATTATTAGCCCCCTGCCCCTCAAATACTTAGCTACGTCCCTGATTCAATCGTGCAAGCGGCGTTTGCCCAGTCTGGCTCACACACATACTGCTGCGGTATGATGGCCCTGCAACCCGACTGGAGAGACTGAACTGCCCCCGAGCCTCTGAAGGTGAAGTCAGTTTCCCCAGGTGAAGTTTAAACACACATGTTTAACTTCAAATTACATTTGTAATGAATGTATTGTATGCTAAAAGACGATTCAGCATCAGCAAAAACAGCGAGTCTGTTACGTTAGCCAAAAGTCAAATCGCTCCCTCGTGATTTGTAAGAGCACTCTGCCCTTTGATTAGTTTTGATTTTGGTAAACACAAGAACAGCTTAATATAAAATATAAAATCTTGTTTGTATCCATAATGTTACGGATGGCAGCCGTTTTAGCGAAACACACAATACCGTGCCAGTTGGGAGATGATCATTTTTATTTGATTAGCTAAGCAGTCCTATAAAATCCACTTCCTCTCACATATCACAGCAATAATGCTGCACAAATACAATTGGATTAAGTAACCTAAACATAACTGTTGTGTGCATGTAATAAATATTTTCTGATTTTATATTTGTTATACTAATTAGCTACAGGGCCCTACAGTGTAACGTAATACAAGAATAACCACAGCTTTTCACATATCGACTTTTGCAGGCCAGAGTAGCTGAAGAAATTAGCTGGAGCCTAAACATGAAAAGGAAGGCTAAAGGTGGGATATTGCCAGCTTTTTTGCTAAGAAAATTCAAAGAAGTACACAGGAGGAAGAGAATGAGGGAAATGAAGGAGAAGGCAGTAAACTGGAGAGACCATGGAGGGTCAGAGCAGGAGAAGACCACAGAAGGAGATGAGGAAATAAGTGACGGAGAAGATGAAATAAGTGAAGGAGAAGAGGAAATAAGTGAAGGAGATGAGGAAAAAGAAGAATCAGTGAGGGACGAAGAGGATGCTGCAGATTCAGAGAGAGGGACAGAGGCATAGAGTGAGCAGCAGGAGGCAGCCTACTATAAAAAGGTGCTGGTTGACAAGTAGCTAATGCTAATGCTTGGTCTATAACGTTAGCCAATTCTTGGTGGGTAACATAAGATTATGACATCATTCAACACGCTCAGTTATTTTTAGTAGGATTGTTTTGACCACGGTTAACAACTCTGGGCTAACCCACAAATTCATCAGTAACGTTAATTGTATAGATAGATGACTAATCTAATGGGAATTTAGCCAGCTAAGCACAGCCCTGTCTGTCTGCCTCTCCCGGCGCTGCAAGGCTTCAGTCGGGATGAGAGCTGACAACAGCCCCAGCCCGGGGACACATCCACAGTTAGCCCCCGCCAGCTAGCAGCCAGTCACTATCATTACAGCAATCCAGACCCGCACTTAACTCCGGTGCTAAGAACACTAACGGCAGTTAACTGAACCATCGCGAAACAGACCCAGGCACCCGAGTCAGAACAGCGGCCATTTGTAACGTTACACCTCCGTTAGCGTTACCAGTGTTTGTGCCGAAAATCTCCTCCCTGCCGAATCCCAGATGTGGTAGCATTGGATCTGGACAGGAAGGATAACTCTGGGAGTTGGAAGGGGTGTGTCGCGATTCTGACTTCTCACAGCGCAACACAGGTTCGTGGGTCGCGAATTTGGTTTCATATTGCATATCGTTACAGCCCTACCTATCATGCATCTAGCCAATATGTTCTGAGCTTCCGTGGCTTGGAAGGAGAAGTGAACACATGACATTTTTATTTTATTGGCGAACATCATAAAGAATCCAGTCATATTTTACCTAACATAGTAATGCAATTTTAGAGGACTTATTTCATAAAGCAAAGAGGTTTGTGTTGTTTGCCTCCTGCTGAGGAAGCACTATGGAGTGTACTTTCAAAGGCTATTCTACCCTTATTTCCATTTTGCAAGATTATAAGTGTTAAAAACTAATAGTTCAGGAAAACAAAAAAAGTGATTATTTCCAGCTAAAAGTGCTTTGTTCTCCTTATTCTTCATAGCAGAGCATTAATCTTTTCAAATGAAAATGTACAAAGACCTGTTTTTGTTTTTATAAAGAGGAAACAGATTACAGTTAATACCATCTGTATTTCAAAATAGGGCTGCACAACATATCTTTTTTTATCGTCATCGATATCAACTGACAAAGTAAACACATCGCAAATAGCTGTGACACATCGCAAAAGACACTCAGAGACTTTTTGTGTAAATATCAGCAGAAAACTGCACTTTAAAATGGTCGTTCTTTTTTTTCATGCTACCTTTTATATTCAATTCAATGTTCAATAAAAGAATGGTGGAACTGATTTCCTTTCATTTGTTTCAAATTCAACCAGCACTACTGAAAGCAGCAGAACTGAAAAGACATGAACTGAGAACACTTCTATATCAGTTTATTTATTGCAAGTAATATCGTTATCGCCATATTCAACAACAATATTGCATATTTTCCTCATGTGGTGCAGTGTTAATACAGACAGAGATCCATTCTGGATTTTATGAATACATTTTGGATGATTCATATCGATTTGATTGGGAAAATGGATTTTTTAAAAACCAGCCCTAATGTAATTCCATGTGGAGCAACAAGATGGGTCACCATGGACTGATGCCAAGCGTTATGCCAGGATCCGACTACACAAACTCAGGCCGATTAAGAGTCGACAGACACGTCGCAGACAAACGTTCACAGTCATACCGGATTATGAGGGTCGGACCGGTAAGGAAACATTCCTTACCTATGGTAGTGTGACATCATCAGAGATCAGCCATCTATCGTCTGGGACGCTTCACCACCACGCAGAAAGTCTAGCATGTCACAATGGTTTGTCTTTTTCCACCTAGTGTGACATGTTCTACGATATGTTCCTGGACATTGACCAATAGGAAGAAGCACATATGTAACCATGGTGAAAAGAAGGAGAGACGCTACTGACAAAACAGACCATAATGGTGGTTCGTTTGGAATACGATCTCTTATTTCACGAAAGAAATTCACCGAAACGTGTTTCTGAAAACATTTGATGTGCAGTTGCTGAATCTGTCTTCATTTCAGATGGACAACGGTCTCTGCTGTAGCTTCACAGCACCCAAATCAAGCAGCTACACAAGCTTGGTCTGTTTCATATCCAAAAGCAACATGAGGTATGTTTCAGACCAACACATCTGAGTGACGTTTAAAAGAAAGACTAAAATGCTCCAAAGAGACAAGAGGCCATAAAATGCATTTTGCATCATTAAATATTGTTTTCAACCTTTCCTTTCTGTCTTCTGAGACAAACATAACTTGTTTAATTCACTACTATATAGTACCAACACTTTGCACTACGGTTTCTGCTCACAGAACCAAAACGCACTTCTCTCCACAAAATGCATTTGAGCAATTTATTCCAACATCACAGAGGAACTTAAAACCAAGGAAGCCCACTGTATTCTGTCAGAGGTCAGTCAGCTCCAGGGACTGGAAGGCTTGATCAAGGACACGTGAGCCTGAGGATGCTGATATGGTCAGAGGTTTCCCCCTCACACACAGAGGAGAGCCAGCTGCGTGAAGAAATAGTTCCAAAGAAAACATTCAATAGGACTAAATAAAGCAGAATATAAGTATCTTACCTCTTTTTGGTTTAGGGAAGCTTTCGTGCAGGTGAAAAACTACTTTCTCCACAAAGTGCTGAATATTGCTGTGCTCTGGTCCTCGGACAAACACCATCCAGTCGTGGGTAAAGCCTTCCACAGTGGGTTTCTTTCGGAACTGGGCACGATGACCGAGTTCGAGTTTTACCTGAACAGCCCCCTGCCAAAGAAAATCATGTTGGGCAACTGCTCCAATTCAAGAAAAACTTTGAACAAACCAACACACGTGTTTGACAGAATATGGAAATAATTTCTAGCCAAAGAAACGCCTTCCGAACGCCGACGTTAAAGAAATTCTATTATTATTATTTTTATATGGTGCTTTCACTCCAGTTTTTACATTGTGTCCTTGTTTCCTGCGAGAACGTCATGAAAACTCCACTCAAAAATCTGCAAGTGAATGAAACGTTTCTTTTCGACAAATCTAAGTTAACCTACACACCTGCGTGAACCTGACTTACGACTTTTAAATTATTAGCCTAAGTAATGTTAGGCCTGTGCAGAAATATATAGCATATAACATATAGCCTTACGTTTCCACTCATGGAGCAGTAGCCTACACCTTTCCAAAAACTACTGAAATGTGCTCCCACTGTTTTCTACGAAGGGTAACGTTAACGTTAGCGATACATGACATGAATAAAATATGTAACGTTAAAGAAAGTTACAAGACCAAACTTGACAAAAGTTTACCTTTTACCTATTTTGCTGAATTTAATGAATTGAAGGATGGGTCGTAACCTTATTTGGAAATTGCCTTAATTTATGCATTAGATAAGCGATAAGTAGAAATATATAAAAACTGCCAAGATTCTGAGCGGAATTTTGCGTCAACGTTAACGTAACACTGTTCATTGAGGACATAGCGGCACGTATCGGCTGTAGCTAGCTGTAACGTTACGTCTTTAAAATCCTCGTTGCGGAGTAAAAACCACCGACTCCTCCGGTGTGACAAAACAGCAAAATGTCCAAAAATATACTCCATTAGAGGGGACTGGCAAGCAAATCCTCCAACTGGCTACTTACCGAGTTGGCCATTCTTCAGGCCCCGCGTTACTGTTATTTCATGGATAATGAGTTTTAAATGAGAGTAGAGGTGAGTACAGTTTGCCTATGACGGCGGACATGGTCTCTCCTGGACTGAAGTCGGACTCAAGACTTTCAAAGCCTCGCCGGCTGTCAAAACCCCCACAATAACTTAGAAAAATTCCGCTAGGGACTTTCAAAATAAAACCCCTGCAGTGCAGCCCTTCTCAGGGTGTATCACCGTCAATTGCAGAATACAGCAAGTTATTCAAGTAGGCTATACCATGTTTCTTTTCTTTTTTATTCAGTTAACTATTTAATTGCCTAAGAACTATTTCACAATATGAAACTCTAAATGCTATGCCAGTAAGAACATTTTGACTCTGGTGAGGAACTTATTGTTACATAAATTCTTTAAAATACTCAAATCAGCATATACAAATCCACCTCATCACATTACAATGTTACAATGTAGCACCAGCGTGAGGAAGTTGGAAAACTGGATGCATCTCTGTGATACTCAATACTGAATGATCAACATGGTTGAAGAGTGGACCTTCATTGGTCCCTAGGTGTTTAGGGTAAAAGGGGCCCAACCTGTAAAAACAAAATGTTTTTCTGCCTTTGCTTGGTGGACATTCACAAGTTTGCCATTACAAGTTTATTGATGTATGCATCACATAGAAAACAGACCTTGCTGTGTAAAACAACCATAATGTAATGGCTGCTCTTTGTAATGTCCATGTTATCAATAAATCAGTCACTGCTCTCACATTTCTTTACAACAGTTATTCATCTTTTAACATAATCTACCAATCAAAATGTATATAAGACACTTGTGCTGCTGGTTTGCGGAATGTTTATTAATAGTAGATTATACTCCATAACAGTTTTGCCAGCTGGGATGTAAAAACTTTGATGCTCAATATCTCAGAACTACCTAAACGGAGATAGAACCTTATAATTCTAAGCTCACGATGTGTAGCTGACTGCAGCAGTAACACGATTTTTCCAATAAAAGTTAGTTTTATTTTCACACTTTCATATACGTATGCTGGCCCCTGGTTGCTCACCCACTGTAGAACCAGCCATGGTTAGGACGATAGTTTTTACTCAACTTTTTTTTTTTTAAGATTTTTTTTTGTGGGCCTTTAATGTATAGAACACTTGCAGACAGGAAAGTGGGGAGAGAGCGGGAGAAGACATGCAGCAAAGGGCCACGGGTTGGACTCGAACCCTGGGCTGCTGCGGTAAGGACTGAGCATGGGGCGCACGCGCTACCAGGTGAGCTGCCAGGCTGCCCCTCTTACTTAACTTTCAACATTACAGGGACATAGCACAACATTCTGGACCTTGTGCTTAGGCCAAACTGTTGAACAATTAAAATAAAGCACAGCTTCATTACCTGACAAACTATTCAATGACAATAGTCTTTCTTGTCCATCATTTTCCATTCCTTTATTTTGAAAGTAAAGTTCTCTTTTTTCCGTTATATCTCTGCTAACCTAATGCAGAGGGGTAAGCGCACGCGCAGGTTGTTGTACCCGCTTGGGCTGGCTGGGGCTGCAGACAGAGCACGAGAAGCAAAGAGCCAATAAGAGAACAGCAGACAGACGGGCCTCCAATCAGGTGGCCGCAACCATCCTGTAATTATGTTGCCTTCCAGTCCCGGGGGAAAACCGGTGAATTTATACGAGACGTGTTCTTTTAGTGTGATTAAAATAGTTATTGTGACAACAATACATCGTCAACACCTTTTGTCTTTTATAAACCATGTAGGCTAATCTGAATTTTGCAAATTACCATTGTGTGGAACTCTGTTGTTACCCATATTAGAATAAAATAATGTAATCAAATTGAAGTTTGGTTTCCCATTATACACAATTTGTTGAGATAAATAAAAAAAATTAAAAACAATGTTAATTGAATATTGTAAATGTATATTGTATTTTCATATTTGAAAGTGCTGCCAATATTAAAATCAAAATGAAAACTTTTAAGTTTAAAAAATAGTTACCAAAAGCATAGTTATCACACATATCACACATCACACACTTTGATTGGGCCCATATTCTAATGTTATTTACTTTAGTATTCTGTATTATTTTTAAGTTCTTGCCTTCTCAGTTCATACTTGAAAATTTGATCTCAAACTCATGGAAGAAACCTTATTAGATAAAGGTCAAAACAATAATCATTTCATTTTAATATAGGTAGCCATTGAATTCCTAGAGTCCTCATATCTCACTCTGTATACAAGCATTAGGCCTATAGTCCATTATATAAGTGAATTATTTACCCAACTGAATACAAGCTCTGGTGTTTATTTATAGCTATATATGTTAACATGTCTCAATGCTTCCTCATTACGTTTTAATTAACGTCTTCATTGTGACAAGGTTGTTCCACCATGAATTGCAGTGAAAGATATGGTGTGTGACAGCTTGGTCTCAATCTGTTTTGGTCCTCGGTACTCGCCGTAGTTGCATGCGGGTTTGTTTGACGGAGGCTGGATGAATGAGGTAAAGTTAAGGCAGCAACATAATAGCAACGTATAACTTTGATTTACTTTTGACTGAGAGACTTAAAATGTTACTCCTTCTGCTACAGGAGGAATACAGTCCAGTCGGCTTTATTATTACAAATGCACGGCCAGTTGAATAGCTTTAGCTTCTGTGTTAATAACTCCATTGTAGCTAACGTTACTAATACCGTTAGCTAACGTTATATTGGGATTTAACGTAAATTTACGCTACCCCTGGAATCTCACATAAAGATTTTATAACGTTAACAGAGTAGACAACTATGCATATTCTTACAATAACGTAAAATGTATTACCGTTTGTAATCACAATCAATAGACCCTGCTATCGATTTGTAGCATTTTTCTACAACGTAACGTTATACATCGTCAGAACACCACTTCAGCTAGCTATATCTTAATTTTCTAGCTTGTATGTTGTTTTATTTTTATTATTAGTAGCATCTTGTCCAAAAAAGTTTGTGCTAAAGTTCTGTTACGTTACTGGTTCTGTAGCTATGTACGACACGTAGGTAGCTACATAACAGCGACTAGATACACTGGTAATTTACCTACCTCTTAAGATTTCATGGGACAAATACAAATTAATTGATTGACTAGCTTGAGAGAACGCGCTACACTAAACCCCATTTAAAAATCTCTCAACTTAATTTTCACTAACTTGTTAGCAAGAGATTGCAATGCACAAAACACCACTGAAAGCATTGCCTGACAGAGCAGAAAGCATCCTTTCATTCGGCACAAATATAATCTACCAACCGGCATGTTTCATAACAACAACCATCATTCAATGGCAAAAGCATCAATAGTATCTAGCCGGTGTTACATCAGCTGATTAGCTGATTAGCTGATGTAACAACTGCTAGATGCTATTGTAGTTTATTAAGTAACGTTAGCTATAATATGGAGTTAAATTTCATATAGTGTGGAAGCAAGGTGGCACGTCAAATAGTCAAAAGAGTAAATTGAGTGATGATGGTTTTTATCACAACAGCAGTAATAATTATAGGCCTACTTTAAGTAAGTAAGTAAGTAAGTAAACTTTATTTATATAGCACCTATCACAGATAGAATCACAAAGTGATTTACATGCAGCAAGTTTAACAATTTAAAAAACATCCTACAAAACATAAAAACATGATAGCTCAGTCAACTGAAAGCTTGTCTGAATAGTAGTGTCTTCAGCTGTTTTTTTTTTTGTGATCAAATTTTTATTTTATTTTAAAGAGACAGGTATGTATACGCTTCAGAAATAGAGCACAAAACATATTCACACACCTACCTATATATAAAACATATGATTTAGAGCTAAGATGAAGAAAAGAATGAATAACAAAAATAAAAAAATAAAAATAATAAAAAAAATGAAAAATAAATAAAAAAATAGAATAACTAAATAAAACCCCAGACATAACCCACCCACCCCCTGGATCCAGAACTCCAACTCTCGGTGACATATTAAACCTGAAGCCCGCGGAGGGTAGTTATAAGTGAAAGCCAAGCCTCTATTGCTAACTCTTTTTCTCCGTGAACTCTAGCTGTCGACAACTCCAAGTAAACAATATCCAAATATGTTAAAACCCAAGCTCGACAAGAGAGTGAATGTGGAGGTTTCCAACGTGTGGCAACAAGTTTTTTTGCAGCCGTAAGTCCAGCCAGCAATGCCTTTCTCTCATTCAGAGTCAAACCCTGCCTTGACAGATCATTCAAAATAAGCGTAGCAGGCGAGCAGGGCAGTCTAATCTTAAACAACCTAGAGAGATTAAAGGCAACCATCTTCCAAAAGTCGGCCACTGGGGTACACTCCCAAAACATGTGAGAATAACTGCCTATCACTTTGGAGGAACAGAAAGTACACGTAGGATCATCCGTAACCTTCATCAGATGAAGCTTCCTAGGAGTTAAATATACCCTGTGTATATAATTGTAATGTATTTGCTGATGATCAGGGTTTCTGGATGCTAAGCCCACACTGATCCACACTTCATCCCAGTCAAATGTAGGCTCCAAGTCTGGAACATCTCTCCTCCACACTGTGTCCAACGCCAGGGGTCTGTAAGCATACCGTAGCAAGATCCAGTATAGTCTCGACACAAAACCCCTTGTACTCCCAGCAGAGTGGAACAATTTTTGAAGAGGGTGTGGTGTAAGAGGGGCGTGTAAAGGGGCACCATTGCTTTTTAAAGTCGATCTCAGCTGCAAATAAAAGAAAAAGGAGGTACGTGGGATACCATGCTTAAGACATATGTTCTGAAAAGTGAGTAACCCCCTCTCCCCATAAATATCACAGAGAGTGCAAAGTTTTTTTTTTCCCAATCAGGATATCGAATAGGACGACCGCCAACTAACAATCTCTCATTGTTAAATATTGGAGAGTGTGGGTCCCAAACAAAGGGGCAACCAGCTAATTTCTCCACCCTCCAGATCAGTAGCAAATGTGAAATCATAGGACCAAATCTCAGACAGCAGTGATGGGGTGAGATTTTGGAATGCAGAATGTTAGTAAACGAGTATGGTGCTATCATCTGCTCCTCCAAAGCTTGCCAAGACACTTGAGCATCAGATTGAAACCAGGATAGGAGAGGTCTAAGTGTGAAGGCCCACTCATAGAACTTGAAGTTTGGGAGGGACAAACCGCCAGCTTGCCTTTCTCGCTGCATAGTGGTGAGCTTAATGCGAGATCGTTTGCCATGCCATAGAAATCTATTTATTGCTGACTGTAATTTGCTCCAATACCGAGGGGGCGGGGGAAGGGGGAGCATCGAGCTGACGAAATTGACTCTGGGCAGAATATTCATTTTAATTAGGGCTACCCTGCCACGAAGTGAATTTGGCAGATTAGCCCACCTGTCCAGATCCGCCACAACTTTGTCAAGTATGTTAGAAAAATTGTTTTTAATGATTGTCTGTATGGAGGAAGAGATATCTATCCCCAGATAAGTGAAGCTTTTAGTGACCGGAATAGATGCAGGGAAGAGAACACTACACATTGCCTGATTTAGAGGTGACAAAGCTGATTTCTCTTTTCAGTTTATTTTAAAGCCAGAAAGTTTACCGTAATGTTCAAAGATTGACAAAACATGTGGGATACATTGCACAGGGTTATTTATATACAATAATACATCATCAGCATAAAGTGAGATGTGATGGAGTGTTCCCCTAATGGAAATTGGATAGATTGTGGGTGAGCCACGGATGGCTTGCGCCAGTGGTTCAAGAGAAAGGGCGAATAACAGAGGGCTAAGAGGGCAGCCTTGTCTTGATCCTCTTGAGACAGGAAAGGGAGAAGAGCTAGTTTTGCCTGTAAGCACTACAGCTGTTGGATTATTATATAGCACCTTGATCATATTAATGAACTGCAAGCCGACCCCCATGAACTCTAACACAGACCACAGAAATGGCCACTCCAGGCGATCAAAGGCCTTCATTGCATCAAGTGAAAGGACAGCGGCAGGGGAACTTAAGCCTTGAGCACCATCTATAATATGTAATAGTCTTCTGACATTATCTGTAGCAAGTCTAGACTTTATAAACCCTGTCTGGTCACTATGAACCAGTCCTGTCATATGGCCTTGAAGCCGCCGGGCCAGTAATTTCGCATAAATCTTTAAATCTGCATTTAAAAGCGAAAGAGGCCTATAGCTGGAGCACTCAACTGGATCCTTTCCTTTTTTAAGAAGTAGTGAGATTAATGCCGAATTAACATCCCTAGAAAATGATCCCACTCTGATTGAATAAAGGATCATGTCTAATAACAGAGGGACGATGAGGGGCCAAAAGGTGAGGTAAAATTCAGGTGGAATTCCATCCGGCCCTGGTGATCTACCTCCACTAAGTGCGTGTGTAAAGTGGGAAGAAGAGAGAAAGAGGAAGCAGACGTGTTCATTTGTCAGCTTTAAACATATTCTTATCGGAGCTGTCTGCCTCCCTTTCAGTTTAGTTTGTGGTGCATAAAAGGAAAAATTTAAAACAAATCTATTTTAGGAAAAAACTTCACTTTCCCCCATTACTGAGTGTGACCTGTAAACTGATTGTTATTAATAGCTTGTTAGGAAATAGAAAGAGGCTTCCTTCTCTGAGAAACATCCAAGAGGAATCAATAAAGGTTCCCATTAGCGCTTTTTAACGATGCAGAATATGCCCTGGCAGAATAGATAGCGGAGATAGTGAAGGGGAGAATGCGAGACATTTATACGCCAGAAACAGACTTTCAGTTCACGGCTGTAACGTTACCGTTACGCCACCGTTAACAATACCAGCAAACTTTCTGTTGCTGATCTGGCAGAGTCACCGGCGGTTTGGGATCAGATCATGGGAATCAGACCTCCGGTGCTGGGTCTATTCTAATATTAGCTGCTGCTGCAGCTAGCTAGCAGCTAGCCACCAGCCCTGTGACCTCGCGCCCCGCGGTTTGCTTCCCGGGACGACTGACTCGATCTGGTCCGTCTGCAGAGCTGCGTTACCCGCTCTAGCTGAGCTGGGAATCTGCCGCGCTCGTGATTTATTCATATTTTATTTGCAGATAGTGATATGCTATGATGCACTATATGCTTTTAGTCTGAGTCTGTGAGATAACCAAACTTCCTTTAAATATAACGTGCATATAAATAGATGGAATAAATAAAAGTCCCTCGAAATAAATATAAGTAAAACATACATGTATTTAGGCTATTTAACTATTATGACTAATGCCTATGTTCATGTGTATTTCCTCATTTATGTATTTCATGATCTATTTCATAGCCATATGTATATTTATGTAAAGGGGGGCAAAAAGCTACAGATTCCCTCAGCTGCAGCAGGGACATTCTAAAACGCTTAACGTGAAAAAGCTTAACTTTAATGTACCTAAACAATGATCAGTCAGTTATCAGTCAGATAACGTCCATGACTTGGGTTAGATTTTTTGATCACTGTTAGGTACATTAAGCTTTTTCCTTACAATATCCCTTAATGAAGCAGAAACCCTTAATGTCAGCTACGTCCATTGGGTTAGATTTTTGACAGTTTTCAGTGGTTATGAGAGAGAAATTTGGTAATCATTGCTCATTGATCATAGAGCGGGTAACGCCAGCTCTGCAAAGTCAGTCCCGGGAAGCGAACCGCGAGGACCGAGGTTACAGGGCTGGTGGCTACCTGCTAGCTAGCTGCAGCAGCAGCTAATATTAGAATATTAGACCCAGCACCGGAGGTCTGATCCCCATGATCTGATCCCGAACCCCCGGTGACTCTCTGCCAGATCAGCAAGTTTAACGGCAGCAACAGAAAGTTTGCTGGTATTGTTAACGGTGGCGTAACGGTAACGTTACAGCCGTGAACTGAAAGTCTGTTTCCTCAGCTGGTTCGATTGGGGCGAAGTTGTCTGCGGCGGGAAGAGACAGAGAGTCAGGGGGAGGCAGGGAGAGAGGGTAATAAATACATGTGACATTATGAAATAAAATTCCCCCCAAGCATTATCAAGGGTACAGGTTTCCAAAGTAATTTTAGCCTGGGCTGAAAGCAACACTGTTAGGCTAGGCTGGCGCTGTTGCCTTGGAAATGACAACATCCGGTCTCTGAATATGAAAAAACAAGACTTTTTTCGTTTCTGTTTTCGAGTGATTTTATTTTTGTTATATAAAATAGAAATTGAAAATCAAAGCATATTTAAACTTTCTCCTATCTTATTTCGACCATGAAAAAGAAAAAACGCCTTGTATTTCAATTTCAAATGTATTTTAAAACAAAAATCAAATAACCATTTGTTTTTTGTTTTTTAATACCTGTTTATGAAATGAAAATCGAATGAACGAAAAAGTACACGGACCCATCGGCCAGATGTATTTCGTACAGGTTTACCAAGAGCAACACACCAACAGGTCAGCAACCCCCCACTCACACAAACCAGACACATTCAATATCCAAATCAAATCCGTCCATGGCCCCTTTCTTCATTTTCTATTTTTGACTTGGTCATAGAAAATTGATTTTGAAATTGAAATTTGGGTTGGATTCATAAGCAAATAATGACATAATACATCATATTTTCATCTTCTGATTTTGGATTCTTAATTAAATGTAAAAAGAAGGAATGATAACCAAATCCCTCCAGTCTCCTACCTGATTTATGTTTTGTATCTTCTCACCCTTTTCACCACTCCATAGTTTGCAGGTCAGTGTGTCATATGTTAAAGAATCCAATCACCTGTGTTGCTGCTCTATATTGTGATCAGGCCTTCCCATGGCCCTGAAAGAGAGTGCGTTGTGCCTGTCTGTCCTGTGCAGAGCGCAGCAGCCAGTGTCCCACAGTAAAGCCTCCTGCTGTCATTTCTAAAGCCCTGTTGGCTCAACACTGTTCATGCATTGTCCTCTCTCCTATTGCTAATGCAGAGGTAGCAGTACAGGCCGGCCCATATTGTTTTGCTGTAAGGTACATACAGTACGCTGTAGAAACCACTGGAACACATGCTGTACAAAGTTTATCTGAGGTTTAACTGACCTGTCTTTAAATTAGAGAAGAGGCCAGCTACTTCATAATGATAGTATGATAGTGATGACTGAGTTATTATTAGTTTCAGTAACAAAGTAAACTTCTAGCAGCCACATCCTTATCAAACTCCTACAGACTATCACTGACATACCAGCAGTGACATGCGGCTACATTTCCCATTGTATTCAATGGGACACATAGCTAGCTTGCTGCTCCTCCTAACAAGACCCCTCAGTTCATAAAAATACCTTAAATTCAAATCGGACACAACGGTTAGCTTTGTAAGACCTTGGGGTAGCTCTGATATAAGTGCCGTGACGAAATTCAAACTGTAAATATATTATAGTTATGCCGAAAGTGTATTCAAACTGCAATCGTTTCCCATTGTATTGAATGGGACATATAGGTAGCTAGCTGCTCGTCCTAAAAAGACTCCTTGCATTCATAAAAATGACTTAAAATCAAATCGGACACAACGGTTAGCTTTATAAGACATTGGGGTAGATGTTATATAAGTGGCGTGACGAAATTCAAACTGTAAATATACTATAGTTATGCCGAAAGTGTAGCTAGCTAGCTGCAATCGTTTCCCATTGTATTGAATGGGACATATAGCTAGCTAGCTGCTCGTCCTAACAAGACGCCTGCCGTTCATAAAAATGCCTTAAAATCGAATCGGACACAGCGGTTAGCTTTATAAGAAATTGGGGTAGATGTTATATAAGTGGCGTGGCAAAATTCAAACCATAAATATATTATAGTTGTGCCGGCAGCCGGCCGCGGAGACCCGGTAGTGCAGTATCCACAAAGGGTGACTTTGCCCTGGGTATGGAGCCCAGCAGGCTGCCGCTCTCTCGTCAGGCTGTGTGGAGCTCCTAAAGTCCGACACGTCTTAACAAATTTGCAATTGGCCATCAATTTTCGTAAAACGGCCCATATTTGAGCTTTATATTGTTGATTTCTCGCATAAAAAAGTCTCCGAAGTGAATTTGGTAATGAAACGTTGCAGTGTCTGGAATATGAGATTCTGTCGCGTCTCTAATGTGTGTGTATTGGGGATTCGCTCAACCAATCAGCGCGCAGCTCATCTAAATATTCATGAGCATACCATATTTGGAAGAAAAGCTCTTGTTACAAATAGGGCCAAAACACAGGACAGGGATGCGTAAGGGCCAATAAAATATCAACCAGAAGGTTTTCAGCCCAACCAATGTTACATACCTCATTAGGAGACCATAAGGAACAGTGTGAAATACCCTATATAATCATTCTATCACCACTTTAAAGATTTTGAGTTGCATTTTACAAGGTGTTTATGGAACAAGTATCACTCAGTACAAGCGCAAATAGCACTGCTGGATTTAATCTTCATGGTAACGTGGATGATATGGAGTGAAAAAATATGTGTGAGGCATCAATACTTGAACATATTACAAGTAATCATTATTCCCACGTTTACTTTCTGCAGTCTGACTTCAGTTCACCACCTCACCATCTGCATTGCCAATTCCCATTGTCTCCAAAATGTACGTATGCATAGGTCCGAGTTTGCGTGGAGAACCGCGCTTTCTCCCGTTAGTTTGTGTTTTATAAATCATAACCTTTGCGTGGGAATTGGCGTACACACATTTTCAGCCCCGTTTTGTGCGTATGCCACGTTTATAAATGAGACCCCTGAACAGGAAGAATTTACAATATAAAACACACAACAAAACAAACATTTAAATCCTCACAATGGAGATGCTGGACACAGGAATTGTTGGCAGTTTGTCCTGATTAATTACTTCAAATGACTTGTTGATTATCAAAGTAGTTGTAAATGCAGTAAGCCTGAGAGCACATGGGTGACCAGTACACATTCTTCTAACAGTGTCAAGGTGTTCCACTGGCCCAGTCAGTGCTTCACCCAAAGAATCATCTTTACATGGTTTATGAGTAAGAAAATACATTCAACATGTTTGTTCGGGCCTCAAGAATACACACAATGCTATCAAAATGCCACTCTAACCCACCTAAAACAGGTTAGTCAGTATGACATTACTAGATCGGAAATGATTAGTCAATTGTTTAATTGTCAGTTACCACAAAATGTAAGCAAAATGCCCTTCTTTGGTTCCAGCTGCTTATTGGTAATATTAGCCTCCTGTGATAGTAAACAGAATTCCTCTGGCTGTAGGACTGTTGGTTGGACCAAACAAGCAAACTGAACTTGTGATGATGGCCATCTTTCACGGTTTCTTTGAACTTTTTTGACTATTTTCTGACATTTTATAGACCAAACAATTATTTGCGAAGTTAAGAAAACATCAGCACATGAATCCATATGAAAATAATTTGTAGTAATTTGTAGTTGCAGCTGTAGCTGACATTAAAATGTGTCCCGTATCCCCCCAAAAAATAATCTTTAAACATTACTGCTCATACATCCCCACGTTTTGGCACAGGCACCATAACTATTCTTTCTTTATATACCAAACTTTGAGAAGTATATTTTTGAATTAACTCTAACTGCTCATAAAACAATACCATACACAGTCATTCATATATATATATATATATATATATATTTATTTATTTATTTATTTATTTATTTATATATATATATATATATATATATATATATATATATATATATATATATATATATATATATATATATGACTGTGTATTGTATGTATGGTTTATCTGTAGTTTATTGTTGTTTACGGTTTGTTTATTTTTTTGTAAAAATATTTAGCTAAAAGTTTATTGTTATTCTTATACTATATTTTTTCTATACTGTGTTTTTTTTATACCTCTTTATTTAAAGAGTGTTTTGTAAGCTGCTAAAATCTGCTGCTGGAAATCGAATTTCCTTGCGGGAGTCATCCCAAAAGGATCAATAAAGAGAAGTCTAATTCTTAAGTGTTGAATGTTGTCTAAAGACAATTTTGTCCTAAATAAACTGGTTAAGTTTTCAGAACTAATTGTGTTTTCTAAATTGGCTAAATGTGATTTGAATTTAAATTTGGAACTATCTGATTAAGAAGTAAACCACATACAATCTGACTTTAGATACAGTATATTGAGTGCCAACTTCCAATACTAGTTTTTGATACTCAGCTGCAGACATATTTCAGTCAGTACCAGAAACAATGAAGGGATTTCTATAGCCAGCCCTATTGAGAAGCTGTATGAAATCTTCCCTTCTGAAGCTGAGCTGCTTTGGGCTGTGCTGTGCAGGCCTGAGGCGGCTGGTGGTCAGCACCTGTATGCAGGCCTAATCACACAACCTGAGAGGGGACAGCTCAGCAACCTGCCAATTCCTGAGTGGGGGGGGCTATACTGATGGCTTGTAAATAATTTAATGCAAAATGATGTCATGCCCTCAGGCTCATAATTTGATAACCCATGACAGGGATCAGCTGTGAAAGGGTCGCTCAGTGAATACCTGTAAGTAGTGCTTCTCCAGCCTATAAAGCAACAGGTGGCTGCATCACTTCCACACATTGATATGTGATAGTCTTGAGTTCAATAGAAGGCTAGCCTTGGGATTCTAACACTGGCTACTGTTATTACGCTTTGTTAACTTCTTCTCATGGAGTTTCCTTCTGCTCTTAGGCATGACCAGCAGATATGACGGAGAGTTTGAAGATAGGATTTGATTTCCCCAGCCCTGTCATACAAGCCCAGGTAAGCTACTGGTTCCTTGTCAGACTTATGTCTGTGGTCCACATCAAGTTCCTTCCTCATTCTGTGGCTGGAGTTCATAATTACCATGGGATGTAACCTACAGGTCTGTTTAACAAAGTAACATTAATGACAAAGTAACCCCTATTTTCCACCAGGCGTTCCGGGTGCTGCGCGGTCTCAGAAGCGTGCGTGGCGTGTCCGTTTTTATTTTGGCTCCCATGTTAACAGGTTAGAGCTTGCACACTGCCTGCGTGACACGCACGTCTCAGGTGCAGCTCAAGCCGCGCCGAAAACGCATGCATGCTAGAAATAGCTAAAGATACACGGCAGGTCTATTTTCACGCGAGCCGCAGGCCATTCAGACAGCCAGACAGGAAGTGAAACAGTGAGAGCATCTAGTCAGTATACCAAAACACCCCCTCCCCAATGTCGTCCTCTACATCACCACGGACGACGAGAGATTCATCTTGGAGGTGGAAAAACATAACCGACATCACAGATCCTTTTTATAAAGACAACACCAGTAAAGAGAAGCATGAAGTTTAATTACAGGAGTGATTGAAGTGGAAGGTAGATACTAGCTAATAAACACCTGATTGTTCTGTAAAGTACTTGTAGAGTCAATATAATCTGTGAGTCGAGCAGCAAGACGCTACGCTTCTGAGATGCTCCCAGTGCGATAGGGAGCGTGGCGGAGGACGGAACGGAACGCAGCACAGACGAGCCCAGTGGAGAATCTGGGTTATACTTTAGAGCCAGTACAACACATTGTTGAAATTGTTGAATTCATTAAATCAAAAGAAAACGTATCTTAACCAAGGTTTTTCCTGCATAGAGGAATTTTTCAACTGTGTTTAAGAGCAATTTACCAAACAACGGTTGAACAAGCAGAACATAAACTTGAATAAGGGCGCTGATCTCAGTTTTACCTCCAGAGTCAGGCTGTACCGGACTCTCCCAGTGATTTTATCGGTGGTATTTCAATATAAATAATATTTTTTTTTAACCAGTTTTGTTTATTGGTGTTTAATTTACTCAAGCATAATAGACATTTTTTTTTTATCAAAATGTCAGGAATAATAGGCAAATGCATATAGATTTCTGTCAAATAAGGTAACCCAGACTCATTGCCTTTACTGTACGTGGACTGATCATGCTTACTGTTGTGCGGTTAGGGATGTAGTGGAGGCTAAACGCATGTAAATGCCATTTACGCACCTCCCAAAATTCGGAAATAGCATTTATCCACCTCTAAATAGCGTTTATCCACCTCTAAATTGAGTTTATCCAACTCTAAATTGCCTATAGTTCCTAAGCCATTTTAAATTAAGCTTAAATATTATTATTATTATGTCGTTTTAGTTTCATATTGTTCATTATTAGTTTCATAGGTTGTTAAACCTAAGACGAAGTCTTTCATATTGTGCTGCGTTACTGTCTGTGTTGTCCAATCTCTTGCGGTGTTTGGTGATTTAAGCCTCCAACGTCGACTTCCAGGCAGCTATGCCTGGAAGTCACAAGGATTAGGCAATGTTAGGTGCCTTGAAGTCATGAAGTCAATGGTCGCAGCACTGCCTTCAAGTCAACGTTGGGGGCTTATACCACCATCGAGCATCTCCAGCGTATGCAGCAGGAAGCAGCAGACTGCATCCAGATTCGTCAGTCACTAGCTTAGTCTATGGTCACTAGCCCAAACTAGCCTACATGTCTCATGTAATGATGAATGAATTGTAAATATGGATATCTGGCAATTGTTTAAGCACCGTCAAGACAGCAGCCCTCCTGATGCAAACGGCCTCGGCTACAAGCCCAAAGTGGGTGAGCTCGGAAAACAGTACTAAACTTCATGTTTTTGAGGTACATTTGGTTCACGTAGATTCATGCCACTGACTCATCAAGTCACCTCTACCTTTTCCCATTAGCCCATGTTACAAGTAACAGGTTTTGCAAAAGCGTCTGTTAATGTCGGCAGCCATTACGCTTGTGGAAAGTACTGTGCAACTTAAATTGTCTTTCTTCTGTTAATTACAGAAACTGAGTTATATTTAAATTAAAATTTGTGGCACCAGATTCATCCTTCTGTCGTCAATCTGCACTTGCTACATTAGCAATTGTTAAAAACTGTAATCAACAACTATTTTGATAATCAATTAGTCTGTTTGAGTCATTTTTAAGACTAAAGTAAAAAATTCTCTGATGTCAGCTTGTTAAATGTGAATATGTTCTAGTGTCTTCTCTCTGTGACTGAATATCTTTGAGTTGTGGACAAAACGAGACATTTTAGGGACGTCATCCTGGACTTTTGGGAAACACTGATCCATATTTTCCACATTTTTCTGACATATAGACCAAACAACTAATCGATTAATTGAGAAAATAACAGATTTATCAACTATGAAAATAATCCCAAATCCCTAAACCCATAATCATTACGTATTATGCATTGGAAGCCCTGGATACTGTATGAGCCTCCCTATATATTTCTCTTAAATATGTTTGTTCTCTCTGTTTTGTCATTTAGTAAACTTTATAGATTTCAACCATATTATTCCTTCTTGAGTCTCTTTAACAAGAACTTAGATTAATGTATGAATTGAATAGTGATTGTGTGACCTATGAGGGAACAACCAGTGATACCCTTGGTAGTACCGTCAAATGATAGCCTCTAGCGATGTCATCAGGATACACATACACATACACCGGTAGGCAGTGGCTCACCTTACCGGGTGACCACGTCGTGGTCCACCTGATCACAGAAGTTATAGTTTACCCACCTCTTTTTTTACCACTACACCTCTGGTTGTCACCCCCCTAAAGGCCAATTCTGATTAACCATGTCATGTGATGTGCTACTTCAGTTACTGGGGCCACTACAGAAAGATGCAGATAAACTTTTAGTATCCAATAATTCACATTACAGACACCTCCGCTGACTATCCCTGCTACAATTGTGGCCACATTCAGCACATTGAACATACCCAGTCCAGCCATATACTAGGTTCCCACCTAGTCTTGTTCAACTTTGGACAGAGCCTGGCTATCTGTTTCACCTGGAAGCATCCAGTCTTTATGCTACAACACACACATACAATATTGATATCAATTATCTCATCTCACTCTCAGAAAAGAAAGCAAATTAATGTATTTCCCATACTATCACTGTGATGACAACCAACTCATAGGTGTAACTGTAGTGTTCTTATCACTTGATGTTTCCACCAAAATATCTTTTTGTGTCAAATGTCCCTGTGATTTGAAGTTCACTGCATTGCAAAGTGGTGGTTAGTAGAGATTCAAAGTGACATAAAACATATTAATTGGATCTTCCTATCCAATGTCAGGAGAAGTAGCTCTCTGGCATTTATGTATTGAAGATTTAACTCCCTGAGCGTCCCACTACCAAACTACCAAAGACATTCAGACCAATGAAGAAGCCAAAGGCAGGTTTGTCATTAGCCAGTGAGTGAGCTAGGATAGCACTTTTGACCAACAGAAGGTGAGTATTTGATACTAAAAAGACAGATATTAAGAAAACCAATAGAAACCAGAAGAAAAGCTCACTAGAAACAGTACCTTCAGTCAAAAATGTACAACAAGGCCTGCTTTTTGATTTCCAGACGGTGAGACATCTTGTTGCTGCTGTGCTAAAGGAGAAAGGGCCAAATGGGCAAATCACCCAGTCCACCACCCAGGTGAGCTTTGGTGGCCTAAAGGCCCCATTAAATGGCTTCTTTACTGCTAAGTGGGAAATATTTCCAGTTTTAACATGTTTTTTGGGCGTGACCTTACACACTAAGGGTTCAATTGAAAGTGTAAAGCAGATAGATGTCAGTCATTGAAAAAAAAGGTGACTATTTGATTGAAGTGTCAAAAATGTTTGATTGTTTAATTGGTTTGAGTTTATACCTACTACTGTAGCATTTCCACAAACTTCTTAATATATTTTTTTTAAGATTTCAAAGTTCCTATGTCATTTTGCCTTTGACAAGAGAATGTTTCATAGCACTAAGTTGTTTAAAATGCAATGTTTCCTAATGTGAATATGGACTGAAAGTATGACGGACAGGGAATTCTGTACCTTCTTTATCGACAACTGAATAATTTGACACAGGTTAGGGCCATGTTCTATGTAATGGTATCTTTAAGCTAAATGTGATCCAAAGCAGAGTTGTGTGTGTTGTTGCTGTGTGTTAGGGTCTAGCGTTGGAGGCTCTGTGGCAGCAGTGCTGCAGTGACTGCATGCTGGTGCGTTCAGCCGTCTGCGATGCCATTGTGCTGCTGGTGGAGCAGGGCCACGCAGACCTGCACTACGTCCTCAACAGTGTCCTCAACCTCCTGCCCTCTGCTAGGTACGCTAAACACACTCACACCTACCAAGCAAGGTCCACATACCTAGCATCACTCTTCAGGGGCTCGAAAGTGTTTGTATCTACAAAAAGGGGCTCTGCAGAATAAGTTTGAGAACCACTTTCTTAGTCGATAGGCGACGACTATTTGCTTGATCAATCGTTTGGTCTAAAAATGTCAGAAAATACTAAATAATGTCCATCCTAGTTCCTCAGTCCAACGGCTATGCAAAATGACTGTGATCGACAATTATGTTGTAACAGCCACGGCCTATTGAACACACAAATCTATCAATATTGATTGTCTTTCATTGTGTTTTGAGTCTGTCTTGATATTCTCTGTCATCTGTTTTTGACTTGAACTGTGAACAGAAATGTCCAGGGGCTGATCAAGGTGATTGGACGGCTGCTCCAGATGCAGGCAGACCAAAGGGACAGAGAAACAGCATTCACCTGTCCGTACTCCATCAGGTCAGTCTTCACTCCTCAACGCCTGGCCCTGCTGGCACAAACACCCCACTTAACCCCAGTTAAGATGCTCAACGGTGGAGGTTTCCATGACTGCTGTGGTGATCATGGGATGTGTACGATTCCGATGCCGAACCGGTACTTTAAAAACGATTCAGATTCTTGAAAAACTGAAAAATGATATCAAAGAAAGGCTATTTTATGGAGGGTTTTTTTAAATAGAAAATTTCAATTTAACAATATATTAATGTTTTAAAGTACTTCAATATATAATAAGTAAACCTAAGTCACCTAACACATAACTACAATAGTTTAACAAATAACAGTTCCACTATTAACAAGTAACAACAAAATAAATGTTGAGTTGGTATGCCAACAAGCTTCAAACTTTGGCAGTTCTTTTGCAGAAAAATGACCATATTTGCCTTCTCTGGCAATATACTACACCTCTCCTGACTTATGTTGGAGAGGGAAAATATTTTGATATATATATATATATATATAGTATATTTCCATAGTGTAACCGGGTTTCGGTATCAGTGTTATAAAGATGCCGACGCGTTCAGCTAAAGCTTTGTCAAACTGGTCAGCCGTGGTTGCTTTGAGTGGAAGTGAACACACTGAAGGGGTCAGTTTCTCTTGTTGTTTCATGTCGTAGCAGCCACAGCTCTCGCTTGTGTTGCGTTACGATTTTCAGGGGAAACACTCCAGAACACTACGCGTGACATTGATCTTGCGTACCTTGAAGTGTCTGCATTCGTGTACTCCCTTGAACCATGTTTCTGCCCTAAGGCTGCGTTCACATACACTCAGACAGTTCTCAGGAGGTCCAGCAAAAATTTGTCTTCCAATTAATTTTGAATGGGGGGTTGTGCGTTTAGGAAACCTAACAACCACGTTTCTGGGGGCTGCAGAGAGGGAGCCAAAAAAAAAACCTGCAGCAAAAGTTGAGACAGACTCAACTTTTGGAGAAACTCCCCCTCGTGTCCCGCTGCGGTGGCCAGTCATGTAAGCGTGGATCAGACTTGTTGGAGTGTTTTGAGGCGGTGTGAGAGTCCCTTACAGGAAACATCACTGCCTCTATCGCTGACACAAGAAAGTTTTAAAACACCAAACACAAGCTCTGAACTGCCTGGGAGTTTGTGGAACAGCTGACTGTTTCCTCAGTCCCTCCGGCTCTTTTCTTTCTCTCTTTCCCCTGGAAAATCAAGCTGCCTTCAAGTGTGATCGGAAACATCCAGATCTATAAACCATCTGACAGAAAACAATAACTGTGAAATATAAAGTCTCCTTGTGCTACATTGGGGGTTAAAGAACACAACAGGACGTCACACAAATTGGCCAGTTCAGTGACACTCCCCCAACCGCACAACCCTGCAGCGAGGGTGCTTTCATGTCTGTAGTTTTGAGAGTGAAATTAAATTCCAGAGACTGACAGCAAATCATGCAGCACATTACTGCTTCTTATGTTCATATTTAATTTATGTCCTCTGGTCACACCAAGAAATGACTGATTATGAGTGTAATTAGTCGAGACTGCAACTGGACTTTATATATCATAAATAGTGACAGGCAGGCAGAAATGTGTGGTTAAGTTTCCCTTGTTTCACTCTCTTTTTACTGGGGCACTATTTAAAGGTCCAGTGTGTAACGTGTTTACTTGTTCATTATCAAAATCTGTGTTGCCCGGTAACAAACTTGTCCTTTTTCATGAATATTTACCACCACCATCCATTCCAAGTATTCCTATTGGTTTGAAATTTTACATTTTCATTTGCATGAACTGGGGTGGACGCTCCATATTCATGCCCCATCTTGAAATACGTTAGCCGGTAAGGGACATACAGGACATACTGCTCCACCTTTCGCATTTCCGCTGTCACATGATAAACTCACAGGTGCTGCTAATGGGTATCGTAGCTTCCCGGCCCCAGCAAGTTTGAAGAAGGAAACCTGGAGGACCACACGTATTCCAAATCCAAATTTCAGGAACAGGAGTTTTCTTCTTTGCCCAGAAAAAGAAAAAGGATATTGAAAAGAGCAAGATACCGGCTTTTTGAAGCGTGAAGGCTACCGTAGCTGTAATACGTACTTTGAACTGCGTGGCGCAAGATAGTTGATTGTGATATATGATCTCAACGCTAGATGGGAGAAATTCCCACACATTGGACCTTTAAATACACAGAATAGGATATTTTCAATTTTTGATGTATCGGGGAAGATTCTGCACTTGCATACATATCACCATGGTTACCAAATTATCTTGTATATACAGTATATAGGCTCTACTTTGCACATACACAAATATATACGGGAAATCGCTTCCTTGACAGTTGACAATCAGAGATGACTTGAGTAGTTTTTGAATTGATGCTAAAATCACATATTTACTGTATTTCACAGTAGAAAGGAGCCGCACCACAATTTGCTCTACTCAGGCCGGTTGTTAAGTTTGCACCAGAGTTCCATAGCGTAGCTATTTCACCATTGTAAGAAGTCTCAGCAGTACCAATATTGGAACAAGTGGAAATGAAGCTGGTTACTGCTTCTGTTAGGAAAACATATTTGATCATGGGACGATCCAGTTACTATTCACAGTCATTACAGTACAGCTCAGTTTCCCCTAGGCTAATCTAGTGTAGCGCTGTGCTGGAGGCTGGATAGAGCCCCCCCCTCCTCCAGTCCCACAGATTTGCACCTCTGCCAGGATCCCGCGGCCTCACTCCTTAATCAGTTACAGCGGGTGATAAAAACACTGTTCTTGCTTGTCTTTTTTTCTTTTCCTTCATGTTTCCCTTCCTCCCTCCTGCTCTCCATGTTTCTCTCTCTTCCTCTACACCGCCTCCTCTTTTGTACTCGCTCTCTGTTAACCTCTCTTTCCCCACATATTCTCCCTTCTTTCTCTCTCTCCTACAGTCTTCTGCTCCTTCCCATTGTCCTTTTCTTTCTGGTCCTGTCTTCATCGCTGTCTCTGCTGTCTGCGTCTGTCTGGCAGCCTGAACCTCCCTGGTGGGAAGATGAATGTGTTGGGGGCAGCAGGGTGGCGCCGTTGGCCTGGCAGTCTGGCCCTCCATTGGTTGTTGGGCCTGGCACTGCTGGGTAACTGTAAATGTTGCAGGATTAATGGAGGATGCACACTGGTGCCCATTGTTGAGCGTCTGCTCGCCACTGCCCCGTGCAATCTGCCACTGAGCCTTTGAGCCACTTCAGCCCCCAGCAGGATCAGGGAAGGTTCAGGGCTCTGTCCGCCACGCCACCTCCTTTCTCATGTGCTGTTAGTCTGGCTGCAGTCATGGGCTCTGTCCTGGCTGTCCCCTGCAGGCTTTCCCACATACTCAATGGAACCGGCCTGCCTGCTCAGGTACAGAGAAATAGTCCTCAGCACATTTAGAACATGACCCAATAGTAGCTCCCCTACCCCAACAGACAGGGAAAAGGTCATGAACACAAACACCAGAGAATCCTAGGTCATCTCAATATTTCATAGTTTAAATAGTTCATAGTTTCTGACTTAGTTCCTGTATTTAGTTGCCGTCCCCACTTAGTTTCCTGGGATACTGGTGGTAAGAATCATAGGTTCAGCTGAGTTACAGCTGTCATTTAATGACTGGCTATCATTTGAGATGTTTCAGTACTAGTGCCCATATGATACCTGTGTTTTGGTATTGATACCAAATTTATACTACATGAAATATCAGCATGGTATTCCTTAGGAAAACTGATATGTAGTTAGTTGTTCTGCTTATTATTTACATGCAATACAAGGCTAATCTTTCCAGTAGTCTTTGCTTGTTTTGCTGGATACCCAACTGTTGAGTATGTGGTTATATTTATGATTTGTCAGGAAGTTGTCATATATTATCTCTTAACAATAGCTTAAACGTACAATATGTAATTTTCTGCCACTAGGGGTCTCTCAATCAAAACCATGGATGTAAACATGGAAGGGGTTTGGTGTAGGTCAGGGGGGGGCATTTGCGGATGTCCCGATGGCCGCTGTTGCGACTCGATTTCGGACAAATGCTGGTTTAGGTTATATGACACCATTGACTGATGGTAACCAAATGACAGATTTTTCTGGGATAATGTAAGTACACAACTAAAAATGTATATATAATATAGGTATAGTTGTTTTTAGACATTTTTCTTTTTTTTAAGATAGATTTTTGGGCATTTTAGGCTTTTAATTGACAGGACAGCTGAAGACATGAAAGGAGAGAGAGGTGGAATGACATGCAGCACGGTGTCTTTCCAGCAAGGTGGAAGGTCTGCTGCCTGAGATTTGTGACGGGTAATGATTTAGTGACGTCTACCTGCTGTGGAGCTTTCAGATAGTAAATCATGTCTGTGTCCCAAACCCAGACCCCTCTGAGCTGGGTGTAACCTGCAGACATCCCCAGAAAGCTGAGCATTACAGCAGACAGATCTTACCTCGCCATCTGTCTGCCAGCACTGTGATTCAGCGGTGAACTTGGATTTGAACTAAAAGAAAGAGGCGCTCTGCCTTGACATCCTGCCCTGCCTTTGTCTGGCAGCTGAATATAGGGGGCGGTGTGAGAGGCTGATGGATGGGAGCTGTATTGAAGCTGAGGGTTTGGAGACAGCACAGGGAACCTGAGGAGGGGGTCAGAGATGGTCAGATTACACTAGAGTGGGAAGAAGAGGGGAACTGAGCCGCTGAGTAGTCCAAGTCTGGGACACACTGCAGGTTGTCACATGCACAGAGATGCTCAGTCATTGGACTTCCTTCCTACACTCAGATATGTGATTGATGGAAGGAATTGGTTAAGTGGACCTGATGGTGGTCCTGATGTGGTCCCTACACACACACACACACATACACACACACACACACACACACAGACCAACCTTGTTGTGTTAACCTCTGGCCTGTCAGTGGGCTGGAAGCTTAACAACACACAGACACTTCAGCTTGGAGCTGACTCCAGTGTTTTGTCTGGACTTAATGGGTTTGCAAATTCAAGAGTAATGGAGACTGTCTTTTGTTTACACTCACAGGACAATGTTGGTATCTAGAACCTCTGGGTTTAAATATGGAATCAGATCAGTCTCAATATTAATTAATGCACACAGAAAGATTCACAAATGCTAATAGACATTCAGTTATGTCCAGGATCCAACAGGGGATCAGCTTATTCTGCTGTACCACTGGTGGCATACAATCAGCCACTCTTTCACTCTTTCAAATGTTTGGCCATACTAACAGTGTTGATCAATTGCCTATTTAGATCAAGATTGAAATACAGTATATCTATACAGAGATTCATGGTCTCCAGGCATTGAATCCTAATGACTTTGGTCAGAGCCGTAGCAAAGGCAAATGTTTACCACCTCCACACCGGCCGGCAGGATGCCCAACAGAGAAGTCCCAGTCGGTGTTCCATTCCTCCACGCTCGCCTTGGTGCCCTCTCTCTATCTCTCCAGAGATGGAGAGATGGACGCACAGATGGTCTTGCTTGTCCACGTAATCGGGTCGTAGCTGATAGCCATCTTCACCTTTTGCTCTGTTTACTCTGATGTCTACATTTAAAAAGATGTAGCGGCCAGGCCAGCAGAGTCAGCAGGAGACTGCTGAGTTGGTTTCCTGATCCTGGTCAGCGACTCATAGTCATGAGACGGCTGCAGAGATGGTCTTGCTAGCTTGTGTCTTTTTGTGGGATTTTGTCTCTTTTTTAGTCTCTTTGTAGTCACGTTGCGTTTATTTTCGGCAGTTTTGCATTATTATTCCCATATCTGTGTCTAAAAGGTTGAAAAAGCTAGAGCAGATAATAAACCTTATAATGACATCTAGCAAATCTAGTAGCATCTGTGATCTGTGATGTGAACATGGCCTTTGTAGGAGCAGCCCTCACCCATACATCACTGCGCTGGAGCAACGAGCGGACTGCTGGCCAACCCTGCTGCTGGAGATTGATGACTTCATTCAGCAGGCTGCTGACAGGTTAGCATGGCTGCCCCAGAACCCTCCATCCAATCACTGCCTCTGTCCCTGCATCAATTCCAACTCATCACATCACTGCCAGCTGTTATTAAGCACTAATGATAAATACACACACACACACACACACACACACACACACACACACACACACACACACACACACACACACACACACACACACACACACACACACACACACAGTATGGATCGGTTTCTGTACAAGGCTTAAATGTGAGGAAGTTTCAGTTGCACACATGGCATGGACCTTGGCAGGCAGATTAATGTTGGCCAACACTATGCGGTGCCTCTGGACTTGTTTTGCAGAAATGAAGCAGTCTATGTCAACATGCTGGCACCCTTCCTGCGCTACCTGTACTGTGAACCTCAGAGGCAGACCCAGCACGCCCTCCTGCGCCACAGTCTCCTGCGGGTGCTGCTGCCCCCACAGCCAGGAGCTGGGACGGTCCTGCAGAGCTCGACAGTGTCTGACAGCCTGCTGCTCTGCCTCTGTCAGCTGGTGCCACACATGCAGGTGACACACTCAGACCAACGGCAATAACTGCTTCTCTAACTCATTATTTTTTTCTTTGACGTCATTGTAATAAAAACTATAGTGCAAAATCATCAACATATCTGACACCATGTTCTGGAACGGGATGTCTGCACACAGGAAGTGATGCATTGAACTTAACGTGTGAGAATGTAATTGTTAAAAGAAGGAATAACAAATGTAAAGGTAAATGTTTTTGCCAGTAAACACACCTTTGCTTAATTCAGCACATTCAGTGATTTTGCTGCCACAGCCTTGCTCTGGTATGACCAGTAGCATGTGGTGGCTAATGTTAGCTTCCTTTAGATAGATATCACTGTGGAGCTGACATTACTGGGAATTAAATAACCTTATGCCTTTTGTCTACCTGTGCTAATGTTACTCTGCATGTTAGCAGCTCACAGATGTACACAGTTTTTATTAATTAGTTTATCACAAAAGTAAAAGTAAACACAGCCGATTAGTTGTGCCCTGCTTTTGGTCTTGCACTCCCTTTCAGTCAGGTCATGTCAGGCCGATCATTTAAAAGAAAGAATCCTGGGAAATGAGGAGAATTATGCTATTCTATACTAAATTGATACACTAAATCCAAATTCTATTCTTATAGTGCTTTTAAAATTTTAATTTTTTTGACACAGTTCAACTAAAATAAAATAGACACAAAGAAAACTAAATAATGAAGTATATAAGGTAATAATAAGTAATTAGGATGTATGGCACCTGTAATATTTTGCTAAGCATGAAAGCCTACTAGGATCCAACATTTCCAACTCTGATGACTCCCAGAGGAAGTATAAAAAAAGACACCCACGTAAAGCAGGGACATTTTTTTATATTTTTTATTGATTTCACAGGAAATATTGCAATAAACACAAAGGGCTTATCTTTTAAATTTTCATCCCAATCCCAGGTCCCACATGGAGTTTTGCAAGTGTAACAACCGTGGGAATTATTTGTACAATTCCTTATGTCTGTACACATAATGCAATAAGATTAATATATAGGAAAGATGTACACACATACGTGCACAGGTGCATTTTCATACATACATCTCATGCCACCATTGTCAAAATAACTTGAAAGATCTTCAAAAACTGAATCTGCTACTTGGACCACAGCACCTTTTAGGGAAACCTTTGGGTGCCACATATCTCAATGAGTAGCTGTTTTGTTTTCCCTCAGGTTCTGGATATTGGTAGGTTGAATGAAGTGTCCAACAACATTGTGAGGGTAAAAGTGTTGGCAATAAGAGGTGTTGCTGTTGCCAGGTGGACAGTGTGGAGGCGGTGCTGGAGCTGTGCGGATTCCTGGGCGCTCTGCTCCAGGGTCTGGCCGCGGCCCCGGACCCCACCCCTGCCCTGGCCCCGGCCCCGGGGCAGCGCTGGAGGAGCCAGAGGGTCGGGCTGCTGCTACAGCTGCTCTGTGCCTGCCAGTGCTGCCTCAAGTTAAACGGAGACTGCCGACCTCTTCTCAACGTGTTACAGCAGCTCGTACCTGCCTGCCAACAGGTGACACACACACACACACACACACACACACACACACACCACAATGCATTATGTTTACCAGTTTTGTTTGTATCTGTAGGAGCTGCAATTGGACGAGCTGTTGATGGGAGTGGCCATGCTCCTGCTGGAGGTCCCTGCATCACAGCAGACCAGCCTGCTCCGTCTGGGTAAAAATTCTCTTAAATAGCTGTTTAATGCATTATCTGCATGTCGGGGACTCATCACAGACAACTTCTTCATTACTATTTAAAAATACAGTATTTTAATGAAATAGTTAAGAGAGGTGATATCTATTTAGGCTTAAATGGATCCCTAAGTACTGTGATTACGAAATAATTTAGTGGTTCCTTCTTAAAAACTCAAATAATTGCATTAGTTTTAGAACATTGTCTCTATTTTCCTTATAATTTCTATAATAATTTTTAAGAATTAAACATTTTTTCCATGTAGGAAATCATTAAGAAATCACAAAACTTACAAAATAACATGCACTGCATTGCATTTAAATGTATAAAATGTGGTAATTAAATTGTGATTTCTTCATACATTATAAATGAAAGTTAACTCTACCCTAATCTTTCCTTGCTGCATAATTTCTAAGATGACCTGTTTAAGTCTCCCACTGTAATACCTAATGTATTCTCCTCTCTGTCTCTCTGAGCCAGCTCTGACTTTAGTATGTGAGCAGGCTGAGCTGGCACCCTGGCTGAGTCCTGTCCTGGTTCTCCCCGTGCTGCAGCTGCTGTCCTGCGCGGCCCTCAGCGAGCCACTGGCCGACCGGCGCACACACAGCCTGAACCAGGACCTGGCCGAGCGCCTGCTGTGCAGCATTAGCAGCAGGGACACGGAGAAACCCCAGCAGGTAAGACTGAGGCTACCTCGCAAACCTTTCTGTCAATGCATTAGGAGTTGTGTTCCTCTGTTTATCATCATAGTCCAACCCTTTTACACAGATATGCAGGATCAGTTGCAACAAATCCAACACGGTTACAGACATAGGACACATTGGACACTCAGATTTCAAATAAAATGTAGATATATATTTACATATATACAGTGAGGAAAATTAAGTATTTGAACACCCTGCTATTTTGCAAGTTCTCCCACTTAGAAATCATGGAGGGGTCTGAAATTGTCATCGTAGGTGCATGTCCACTGTGAGAGACATAATCTTAAAAAAAAGAAATCCAGAAATCACAATATATGATTTTTTAACTATTTATTTGTATGATACAGCTGCAAACAAGTATTTGAACACCTGAGAAAATCAATATTAATATTTGGTACAGTAGCCTTTGTTTTTAAGTACAGAGGTCAAACGTTTCCTGTAGTTTTTCACCAGGTTTGCACACACTGCAGGAGGGATTTTGGCCCACTCCTCCACACAGATCTTCTCTAGATCAGTCAGGTTTCTGGGCTGTCACTGAGAAACACGGAGTTTGCGCTCCCTCCAAAGATTCTCTATTGGGTTTAGGGCTGGAGACTGGCTAGGCCACGCCAGAACCTTGATATGCTTCTTACAGAGCCACTCCTTGGTTATCCTGGCTGTGTGCTTTGGGTCATTGTCATGTTGGAAGACCCAGCCTTGACCCATCTTCAATGCTCTAACTGAGGGAAGGAGGTTGTTCCCCAAAATCTCGCAATACATGGCCCCGGTCATCCTCTCCTTAATACAGTGCAGTCACCCTGTCCCATGTGCAGAAAAACACCCCCAAAGCATGATGCTACCACCCCCATGCTTCACAGTAGGGATGGTGTTCTTGGGATGGTACTCATCATTCTTCTTCCTCCAAACACGGTTAGTGGAATTATGACCAAAAAGTTCTATTTTGGTCTCATCTGACCACATGACTTTCTCCCATGACTCCTCTAGATCATCCAAATGGTCATTGGCAAACTTAAGACGGGCCTTGACGTGCTGGTTTAAGCAGGGGAACCTTCCGTGCCATGCATGATTTCAAACCATGACGTCTAAGTGTATTACCAACAGTAACCTTGGAAACGGTGGTCCCAGCTCTTTTCAGGTCATTGACCAGCTCCTCCCGTGTAGTTCTGGGCTGATTTCTCACCTTTCTTAGGATCATTGAGACCCCACGAGGTGAGATCTTGCATGGAGCCCCAGTCCGAGGGAGATTGACAGTCATGTTTAGCTTCTTCCATTTTCTAATGATTGCTCCATGGCAATGGACATGCACCTACGATGACAATTTCAGACCCCTCCATGATTTCCAAGTGGGAGAACTTGCAAAATAGTAGGGTGTTCAAATACTTATTTTCCTCACTGTATATATATATATATATATGGGAGAGAAAAACAACAGTAATAGTGCTGACATAAAATAAATATGCAATAAATAAAGGAAAACGTAGGAGTTGGGAGTAGAAAAAAGTATCTTCTATCAACATTAGTAACAAGTCGGATGTTATTTTATTGACTTAACATTATGACGTACATGTACAGTACAAATGAAAAATGTCCCAACCAGACACAAGGCTCCCCTGCAGTGTTGACAGTAACAAGATAAGCATTGTGATTTTTGGGTTTTGTTGTCAAAACTCTGTCCATCTTGTACTTTACGTGTGATTTGGCTTCATGAATAAATCTTGCTAACGTGAATGGTGATAGCTTTGCTGGGAACCCTTATGGATCAAATTCATTCAGTGCCAACTTCATTAAGTTCTGCTTTATATTATTCCTCTCAGTTATATCCCCCCACCCTGCAGTTGCCCCCCCCACCCCTCAGCATGGGGCCACACTGCACTAAGGTATGGAATGCTGTTTTTCAGTCAATTCAATTTCACTTTATTTATAGCATCAAATCATAACAGAAGTTAACTCAGGACATTTTACAGATAGAGTAGGTCTAGACCACACTATCATTTACCATACAGATTCCCCCAAGAGCAAGCATTTAGTGCAACAGTGGTGAGGAAAAACTTCCTTTAAACAGGCAGAAACCTCCGACCGAACCAGCAGAATAAATTCAAACAAACAATAACTAAAGCGTGAGAGAAACTTTGATGGCTCGTTGGAGGCATATGCTCCAACAGGAGAGTCCTGGCCGCTGCAGTCATGCTGCGTGCTCTGATCTGTGGTCGGTGGGCTGACTTATTGTTCAATATCCCACTGACTGGCTACTTGCAGAAAGTAGAGAAACTACTTGCTTGGTGCACACGTCTGCTAAATGCCTCTGCTCTATCTTCATAACAGTCAAAGCATGCGACAGAAGTTCTCACTGTGGGTCAAAAAAATGTGCTGTGACCCCGAGGTAACTGGGATTACTGAGAGAAATCTCCGGTGAGTGCAGCGGTGCTGCATCGCTTCCTGATTTCCCAAACTAGGGAGCGGCCCAAGGTCCAAATCACAGAGTGAGCGTGCATTAATCGTCCATAAATAAAAATTAATTTGTGTTAACTCGTTATTTTTGACAGCCCTAGTTCAAATTCAAAGGTTTTGGCAATATCAGTGTTATCCTTCACAAACTGACACTACAATCACATGCAATTCTTGAGTTAGTGTGGAAGAATCTGCCAGTTCAAATATAACATTTCTGAATTCTAGATTTTAGCAAGTAACCGATAAAGGTTTGCTGATTTAATATTCTCATCTCTCTCCTACTCAGTCCAGTCCACCATTGGCACTTCCTCTAACTTCCTGGTACAGCGAGCTCAGCGTGGCTCTATCCACACTGCGTAGAGTGGCAGATGACCCCGCAGCGGCAGCTGATTGGCTGCTGTCGCTCAGCTCTGCGCTGTCGTCCAGCCAGAGCCAGCTCTGCTCCCTCAGCCTCATGGTGAGCTATCTGATCATCACGGCTCAGGAAGACGTCTGCCAGCTGGCTCTGAAGGCCAGCCAGGCTATTGCTGCAGCTGAGCCCTGCCAGGTACACCATCCATAACACTCTCACTCACAGCTAACATGTTCACATCTACCCTCAAGGCAAAACACATAATGCTAGTCCTGCCTTTTCTCTGCCAAAAACTCACCTGGCAAAACAACAGCTCTCCTCAACAGTGTGAGAGAGTATATAGTGGCCTTAAAGCTATAGTGCGCAGTTTGTGTCTCCCCATGAGGAATTCTAAGTAATGACAACAAAACTGTCGGCGGGTCCACATGATCACAAGCCTTCCGTGATTGGCTTGTTTGTGCGATAGACTACAGACTCTGTACTACATTTCACAGTTATTTATTAAACACTAAATATTACATTTAAATAATAATATATAATTAATAAATTTTCTATATCAATATAGCTATCTACTAACCTGACTCCGCCAGATGGATTGATTCGCATTTGCTAGGCATATCCATCTGGGAACTTTCCGTTGGAGAACTTTTGGGAAGGGGCGGAAATACTGGTTAGCTGATTGGATGAATCATCTGTCTATCACCTATGTTGGTGATAGACGGGCCAAATCAACCAATCAGATCCACGAAGCGTATGAAAATACAACCACAAGCCCGCCCCTGCTGCTGCAGGCAAAGCATAGCTCGTTAGCTCAGCATGCAAACATGTCGGTAAAGGATATTTGCCGTTTGTGTAACGAGAATTTAGGAATAAAAGGAACCATTTCAGGTTCACGGACCATATTCCAAAAGAAGGATCCAAGAGAAAAAAAGCATTAGCGAGCGGCTAACAGAATTAGGGCTACCACTGTCTGAAAATACTGGTTAGCTGATTGGATAAACCATCTGTCTATCACCACCTAACCCACCTCAAAACCAACGCTGATTGGCCCGGTCGTTTGGCCAACGGCTCCAAATTTTCTCTGCCTCAAGATGCCAGACTGATCTGGGAGGAGAACTGGAGCTTGCAAGATCAGGACGGTCTCACATGGCGAGTAAATGTACCAAAATAGTTCTGTCTTCATTTTGGCGAAGGTGCAGCTTCTTTCTTCTTTTCCTCTGCTGTCTGCATGTCGGAGCTTTGCGGGGGGCGGGCCGACACACACACACACACACACACACACACACACACACACACACACACACACACACACACACACACACACACACACACACACACACACACACACACACACACACACTGGCGCACACACCTGACATTACTGATAGCTAGCGTTTACCTCAGGCTAATTAATTAGCTAGTAAGTGGTGATTTTTGGCAGCCAGCCTTCCAAAAGAAAGCACAATGAAATTAAATGTTAACCGATCATTAACCGTTGACCAACAAGCAGGAAACGGAGTATCAGTTCACCCGTCCGAGAGGCTCTGACTCACTCTCTGAGTGAGCTGTAGGCTTGTACCGGTTAATGTTCTGTGCATTGTCGGACACATACAGCCACTTTCCTGACACCGCGAGACTGACACATGTCCACTGCGGCGTATATGTCCGAGGCTGTCTCCACCACCTCCACCTGCAGGTTGTCAGTTGTGTGGTTTGGAATGAAAGGGAGAAAACAGGACAGAGTAACATGGCGAATATCGCCCACATACATTTTTTTTTTTTGATGATGTAGTTAAGGCGGCAGTAACTGCAAAGTTCTGCAAAGTTCTGTGGGAAACCCTGTAAAGCTTTAATTAGTAACAGCTTTTATTATCTTTGAATTTCACACAACAATGATCATTTACAGCACTCTAATACATGGGGGTACATTTACCAAAAAACAAGAGAGATGGGTGTTTGTTGATCTTTTCCTGTAAAGTTCCATCGTCCAGTGGTCATTAGTAAGTGTAGAGTAACAAAAAATAAAAGCTAGTATTCTTATAATCACAAACAAATAGGGTGGTTGGTATTACAGGCTGGCTAAAAACATTAGTAAAAGGGGGGGGATTGGAGTTACCTGGACTGTAGTCTGGCTCAATGAATGTACATTGCTGGGATAAAACGTGACTTTTGGCAGTAAACTTAAATAGCCCTTGATGACCTTTTAATTATTGCCATGGGAATTACAGAATAAAGGCATATCCCAAAGATGATGATGATATGTATCGATGTTTTCCCTTTGCATGGAGGATATTGGATTGTTGATCATTGAGTCGATGTGTCGTTATAGCCCTAGTCAACTCCAGAGCTTTCAGGGATTCAACTTGAAGGAAAAACTCCATTTCCTTCTCCTCCGCCCGTCCCTCTTCTTCTTCAGCAGGTGAAGTGGTTGCTATGCAACAGCCAGTGTGCAGGGCAGCAGGAAGTGCTGTATGTTAATTCCAGGCTGTCACAGAGCTGTGACTGCATGCGGCCAAGGACCCTGATTAGTTCCTATTTTTGACCTTGGCACTAAAGGGACTGATAAACTGTGAACCCTGCAACCTCTTTTATCCCCTTCTCTGACTCTTGGTCTGATGGGTATCCATCAAGCTTTAAATGAAAGGATGTGCAGGGACATTTCTGCAGAGACAGCACATGTTCTTCTCTGCATCCAACACATAGTCAATCTCAAATATGATCCGGTTTTTAGAAAGCTTATTGTCATTGGGCCTCATTCACAAATGTCTTCCTAAGTTTTCTCTTAAATATGTTCTTAAGAAAGTCCCTAAGAAAAGTCTACATCAGATTCATGACGTGTTCTTAAACAGCAGAATTGTTTGCAGGTGTGATCTTAGAATGATGAATCCCACTGTCTTCGTAAATTGAAAGCTCGTGCCTGTTGCTCCTATTTAGCATAGGTAAACGCCCCGTTAATTCCCATGAAAGGACATGAGATGGTGCGTACACTTAGAGAAATGTCCAAAAGATGTGGCAAAGACGGTGGAGGCCTCAACTCCAAAAGAAAGAAAAACTTTTGTAATTCTGAAGTGGAGGTACTGCTGCAAGAAGTTAATGAAAAACAAGACATATTTAGTAGCGTCAGCAGTGGATACTAAGCAGCAAATAAAACCAATGCATGGAATGCAGTTACTCATGCAGTGAGCGCTTTATCCGGAGAAGGGCGCAACAACCGATGAAGTATATAAATAATAATAAATAATGAAAGTTGTAAGTTAGTTACAAAATGGAGGGAAATGTAAAATTTTAAATTAGAATGGACAAAAACGGTATTGTTTTGCGCAAATATGTCAGCTCTAAATTGTGCGTAAGAGTGCTCTTGAGTGTGCATAGATTCTGAGGCCCATTGTCAATATCTCCCCTCCTGTGGAATATCTCTGCCTGGGTACCACCTCCTGGTGACTCCTAACAGGCTGGGACACCTAAAAATCAGCACAGATAGCAGGGACTTCCTAAGTTAAGAAAGTAGACAAAACTCTTTTCTTTCCTAGTCCTAGGTGTAGGCCAGTTAGGACTCATTGTTACCCTTGAGTGTTTCCTTCATCCAAACTTACTTGTGTCTGCAGGTCCCTTCCCTTCTTCCTGTTCTATTGTTCAAACTGGGAAAGGAAAAGAATCCAGCACTGGCTCACTCTGTGCTGAACTGCCTGCCCAACCTCGGGACTCACAAGGTACTGAGACCCTTCTATCAAATACAAAGCACTGCACGTCACACTTCTGTTGTGTTTACCTCCATTATTTCAAATCATCCTCTCTGAGGCTTAATTCATATTGTGAATATCTGTCTGTGTACGTGCAGAGGACTGTGAGAATATCCAGAGAGCTCATTTCAACAGACCTTAACCATTAGAACCTGCCGTGTGCTTTACTGTTGCAGCTCTGTATCCCCATGGTGCTGCAGACTCTCCACATGCTGGCCAGCGCCCCAAAGCTGAGAGCAGTGGCACTGCGCCTCATGACCGCTCTGTGGAAGAAACAGGTCTTGGATCATAAGAAATGCTCATCATCATATTCTTATATATCATCATCATATTCTTATATATATATATATATATATATTTAATATTTTCCCTGTATTTTATTCTTGCCCTCATCTTCCTCCCAACTGACATTCTTCCTTCCTGTAAGGACCGAGTGTACCCGGAGCTGCAGCGTCTGCTGGGACAGCAGGACAGCAGGGTGGTAGTGGGGAGGGACTCCCAGTGGGAGCAGATCCTGGCCCGGGCCGCCTGCCTCAGGGATGTCTGCAGGGAGAGGTCAGAGCAACACACACACACACACACACACACACACACACACACACACACACACACACACTGGACCTGAGAGAGGCATGGCATTAGGCTCTGACTGGCTAAATACAATGGGGACTGACATCTGTCTGAAATTACATTAATATTTGGTAAGTGAAAATGTCACAGCTCCGGGGCTTTTACATCATGTATATGTGTGTGTGTGTGTGTGTGTGTGTGTGTGTGTGTGTGTGTGTGTGTGTGTGTGTGTGTAGGCCTTACCAGCATGGAGGCGACATGTTGGCTGCCATTACACTCACTCTGAACCAGTGCACCAGACCAGACATGGCAACCCCTGCTGCTCTCGCCCTGCAAGGACTACAGGAACTGTGCCGGGCAGAGGTATCACTCACACACGCGTAGCCAAGATTTCCTGCATGTACAGTAAGTGTAAATACTGAGTTTTGCGAGGCTTGTTTTGCAGGTAGTGGACATTGTGTCAACATGGAGAAGTCTGGGCCCAGGGCTGAGCTGTGACTCGCGTCCGCTGATGGTCCGAGCCATTGCTGAACTTCTGGCTTTGGTTCCCCAGCTCACTGCCAAGTCAGAAGAATATGAGGTGTCTGATCTGATGATGTCACTGTTAGAACTTTGTTTTGGTGTTTTTGTGTCTTCCTATCTATGTGGACGTCAGAAAGAAATATATATTTGAAAATTGTAAGAGTAATACCAAATAAGCCTCTGATTGAAGTCAGGATGTGGTTAGCCTAGACATACAGACAAGAAGCAGGGGGGAATCAGGGGGAATCAGCTAGCCTGGCTTTGTGTAAAGTTCAGAATTACCCCTACCAACAGCTACAAAGATCACTGATTAACATGTTGAATATGTTAACTGAATATTTACTCAAACAAAAATGTAAAAATCTCTGGTTTCTGGTTGCAGCCGGGTGCAGTGACTGTGCAGCTTCCTGAAGTCTTGTTGTCACAGTGAAGTTGTCAGTTTTGGTGCCATCGTGCCTTTAACAGAGACCTAAACCTGTGCTTACCCACTGTGTATCAGATCCCCGGTTCAGCGAGTGGCCTGGTGGATACACCGTTGTTCATCAAGAAAAATGTAGTTCCAGCACGCAACTTCCACAAACCATTCTTTTGCATTTACTTTTTGTGTACAGATTAAACAAACAAGACACAGCATGTTAATCAGTGAGCTTTAGAGATTTGGGAAGTGTATTTTTGAAGTTTAGACAGAGCCAGGCTACATGTTCCCCCTACTTCCAGTCTTTATGCTAAGCTAGGCTAACCACGTCCTGACTCCAGCTCTGTATATATCACACAGACGTGAGACTGACGACATTGATCTTCTAAAGAAATAAGCATATTTCCCAAAATGTTGAACTAGAGCTGAAAACACTTGTTGAGTATTCTAACATAAGCACCTAGTTAATTGAATTTTTTCCCTCTTTCTTTCCAGAAACTGACGGAGGAGGTGGTCAGCTTTCTCTGGAATTATGCTGTGAGCAAGGTGTGTGTGTGTGTGTGTGTGTGTGTGTGTGTGTGTGTGTGCGTGTCATTTGTACTGTGTGTGTGTGTGTGTGTGTGTGTGTGACACCTGTAGTTTGTGTGTGTGAGACACGTGTACTGTGTGTGTGTGTGTGTGTGTGTGTGTGTGTGTGTGTGTGTGTGTGAGAGAGAGAGAGACATGTGCACTGTTTGTGTGTGTGAGATACGTGTAATGTGTGTGTGTGTGTGTGTGTGTGACTGGGGGAGGAGTTTTGGGTACTGTACAAGAACTGTACATTCTTAAAGGTGCTCTAATTGGTATTTTTATATTACCAACAGATCAAATATTGATGTGAACATGAAATGAGTTGCTTGTAGTTACCAATTATTCCGCATTGCAGAGTCAGTGTTTTGCCTTTCACAGTGTGCTTGTATTTCAAATGTGTTTGTGTGTTTGCTGTAACAGGATGTGGAGGTGGCCAGCTGTGGCTACAGGGCTTTGGCAGATTTTCCTGAAGCGGTCCACACCATAAATCTTCTTCCTGAGGCGGTAAGTGGGTCCTGTCTATAACTTGACATTCCATTAAATAAAATCAAATTGAATAAAATCAGAGGATGCAAATGATTATGTGGCATATAGGGCTGCACTATATCAGGAAAATATGCGTTATTCGATAACGTTGTTGAATATGGAGATAGTAATATTAAAGTTTACTCAGTTCTGCCTTTCTGCTGCTTTCAGTATTCTCCTAAAATAAAAACAAATAAAACGAAATCATTTCTAACATTCTTTTATTGAACAAATTGAACATTGAATTAAACATAAAAGGAACCACTTAAAAAAAGAATTTCTTTCTTTTTTTTTTTTTTTGCGGTTTTCTGCTGATATTTTAACACAAAAAATCCCTGAGTGTCTTTTACGATATGTTGCAGCTTTTCGCAATATGTATATAGCATTAGTTGATATTGCAATGACAATAAAAAAAAACAATATATCGTGCAGCCCTAGTGGCATATGATATGAAAACCTTCAATATCACAGTAAAAGGTTTTTAAAGGCATACTATGCAGTTTCCGTTTTTTGTCAAACAGCCACCCCTAGAGTCGCTGTGGAGTACTTGTATTTAACATTACCTTTGCTGCTTTTTAGCTCTTGCCAACGAATGAAAGCCTGACTCTTGTCCGGTTCCTCATGTTTTCTTTTCCTTGAGTCTTCCGACCTCGCTTTCTTCGTTTTGCTTTGTCGACTCATGATTCACGTCTGAAATGCGTGCTATTGTCTTCCGTAGAGGCTGCTTCTTATATGTTATTGATGTATTTGACGTGCCGTGAGGCAAATTGTGATTCTCACGAAATTTGGCGGGGCGCCACCACTCAAACCTGCATTGCTGGTTTTGCCTGCCCCTTTTTTGCTATCGGGATGATTCGCCCAACTACGAGTTAATTTACCATCGAAATGACTTTGAAGCTGTTATATTAAGGTACAAATCTTGCATAGTGCTTTTAACAGGGTATCTGTAGAGAACAGAGTTTTACAAATAATTATCTAAGGGCAGGTCTTGAAAGGTATTACAATATATATTCTTATTCTAACTATTCAAATGTCATGTTGGTCTTAACATATGTAAAGCTTGCATGCCCATATAACATAGTGAGTTAGCTTGTGCTGTTTTGAGTTGCCTCTCCGTGAACCATCACCTTATCGTGGTGGAGAGGTTTGTGTGTCTCTGTGAACCTGAGGGCTGTGTTGTCTGGAGCTGTGTGCTCCTGGTAGGGTCTCCCAAGGCAAAGTGGTCTCAGGTGAGGGGCCAGACAAAGAATGGTTCAAAAACCCCAATGAATAAACGAGGTAGAGATGGAGTGACCCTGCCCGGAGGAAGCCCGGGGCCCGGCGAGCCCGGCGAGCGCCTGGTGGCCGGGTTTGCCACGGAGCCCGGCCGGGCACAGCCTGAAAAAGCTACGTGGCTCCCAAGGAGACGGAACTGGTGCGGGAGGTGGAGCGCTACCAGTTAGATCTGGTGGGGCTTACCTCTACGCATAGTCTCGGTTCTGGAACCATACTCCTGGATAGGGGTTGGACTCTTTTCTTCTCCGGAGTTGGCCAGGTTGTGAGGCGCCGGGCGGGTGTGGGGATACTCACAAGCCCCCGGCTGAGCGCCGCTACGTTGGAGTTTACCCCGGTGGACGAGAGGGCTCCCTACGCCTGCGGGTTGTGGGGGGGAAAACTCTGACTGTTGTTTAGTATTCGGAGTATTCGGCCTTCTTGGAGACCTTGACTGGAGTCCTGCATGGGGCTCCAGTGGGGGACTCCATTGTTCTGCTGGGGGACTTCAACGCGCACGTGGGCAATGATGGAGACACATGGAGAGGCGTGATTGGGAGGAACGGCCTCCCTGATCTAAACCAGAGTGGTTGTTTGTTGTTGGACTTCTGTGCTAGTCATGGATTGTCTATAACAAACACCATGTTCGAACATAGGGATGCTCATAAGTGTACTTAGAGCACCCTAGGCCAAAGGTCAATGATCGATTTTATAATCGTTTCATCTGATCTGAGGCCGTGTGTTTTGGACACTCGGGTGAAGAGAGGGGCGGAGCTGTCAACTGATCACCATCTGGTGGTGAGTTGGGTCAGGGGGTGGGGGAAGACTCTGGACAGACCTGGTAAGCCCAAACAGGTAGTGCGGGTAAATTGGGAACGTCTGGAGGAGGCCCCTATCCGACAGACTTTCAACTCACACCTCCGGCGGAGCTTTTCGTGCATCCCTGTGGAGGCTGGGGGCATTGAACCCAAGTGGATAAAGTTTCCCTTGCTGGCGCTGCGGCGAGGAGCTGTGGTCTTAGGGTCTTAGGTGCCTCAAGGGGCGGTAACCCACGAACACCGTGGTGGACAATGGTGGTCAGGGAAGCCGTCCGACGGAAGGAGGAGTCTTTCCGGGATATGTTATCCCAGAGGACTCCGGAGGCGGTTGCAGGGTACCGAAGGGCCCAAAGGGCTGCAGCCTCTGCTGTGAAAGAGGCAAAGCAGCGGGTGTGGGAGAAGTTTGGAGAAGACATGGAGAAGGACTTTCGGTCGGCACCAAGGTGATTCTGGAAAACAGTTTGTCACCTCAGGAGGGGGAAGCGGGGAACCATCCAAGCTGTGTACAGTAAGGATGGGACACTGTTGACCTAAACTGAGGAGGTAATAGGGCGGTGGAAGGAGCACTTTGAGGAACTCCTGAATCCAACTAATACGCCCTCTATGTTAGAGGCAGAGCTGGAGGATGATGGGGGATCATTGTCAATTTCCCAGGCGGAGGTCACTGATGTAGTCAAACAACTCCACAGTGGCAAAGCCCCAGGGATTGATGAGATCCGTCCAGAAATGCTCAAGGCTCTGGGTGTGTAGGGGCTGTCCTGGTTGACACGCCTCTTCAACATTGCGTGGAAGTCTGGGACGGTGCCAAAGAAGTGGCAGACCGGGGTGGTGGTTCCCCTTTTTAAAAAGGGGGACCAGAGGATGTGTGCCAATGACAAGGGTATCACACTTCTCAGCCTCCCTGGTAAAGTCTACTCCAAGGTGCTGGAAAGGAGGGTTCGGCCAATAGTTGAACCTCGGGTTGAGGAGGAACAATGCGGATTCCATCCTGGTCGTGGAACAACGGACCAGATCTTTACTCTCGCAAGGATCCTGGAGGGAGCCTGGGAGTATGCCCAACCGGTCTACATGTGTTTTGTGGGTCTGGAAAAGGCGTATGACCGGGTCCCCCGCGAGATACTGTGGGAGGTGCTGCGGGAGTATGGGGTGAGGGGGTCTCTTCTCAGGGCCATCCAATCTCTGTACAACCAAAGCGAGAGCTGTGTCCGGGTTCTCTGCAGTAAGTCGGACTCGTTTCAGGTGAGGGTTGGCCTCCGCCAGGGCTGCGCTTTGTCACCAATCCTGTTTGTAACATTTATGGACAGGATATCAAGGCGTAGTCGGGGTGGAGAGGGGTTGCAGTTCGGTGGGCTGGGGATCTCATCGCTGGTCTTTGCAGATGATGTGGTCCTGATGGCATCATCGGCCTGTGACCTTCAGCACTCACTAGATCGGTTTGCAGCCGAGTGTGAAGCAGTTGGGATGAGGATCAGCACCTCTAAATCTGAGGCCGTGGTTCTCAGCAGGAAACCGATGGAATGCCTACTCCAGGTAGGGAATGAGTCCTTACCCCAAGTGAAGGAGTTCAAGTACCTTGGGGTTTTGTTCGCGAGTGAGGGGACAATGGAGCGGGAGATTGGTCGGAGAATCGGCGCAGCGGGTGCGGTATTACATTTAATTTATCGCACCGTTGTGACGAATAGAGAGGCAAAGCTCTCGATCTACCGGTCAGTTTTCGTTCCTATCCTCACCTATGGTCATGAAGGCTGGGTCATGACCGAAAGAACGAGATCCAGGGTACAAGTGGCCGAAATGGGTTTCCTCAGGAGGGTGGCTGGCGTCTTCCTTAGAGATAGGGTGAGAAGCTCAGTCATCCGTGAGGAGCTCGGAGTAGAGCCGCTGCTCCTTCGCGTCGAAAGGAGCCAGTTGAGGTGGTTCGGACATCTGGTAAGGATGCCCCCTGGGCGCCTCCCTACGGAGGTGTTCCAGGCACGTCCAGCTGGGAGGAGGCCTCGGGGAAGACCAAGGACTAGGTGGAGGGATTATATCTCCAACCTGGCCTGGGTACGCCTCGGGATCCCCCAGTCGGAGCGGGTTCATGTTGCTCAGGAAAGGGAAGTTTGGGGTCCCCTGCTGGAGCTGCTCACCCTGCGACCCGATACCGGATAAGCGGACAAAGATGGATGGATGGATGGATGTTTTGAGTTGTGGTGGCAATTTGGATTGTGGCTGCTGCCACCAGTGTGTGACTGGTGTGAATGCTGCTAAGAGGCCTATAAGTATTACTAAGACTAGAAAGAACCTATAAATGCAGTCCGTTTACCATTTATTAATCACCTGGCATTTCATCTAGCACAACCAGAAGAATATTTTATTTGTCCAATATTTAGGTCTGATTCTTCGTTCAAATGTTGGGTATAGTGTAATTCCATGATGTGACCTTCTCAGCATTTGTTTAAACATTTATATTATAAAAATACAAAACCTCAGAATAAACTGAATACACTTAAATGGAATTAAAATGAACTGTAAAACTAACTAAATAATAAGATAAATATTGGAAGCAGTTTGTTAAGCTTTAGAACCACCGGGTTACACTTCAGTAATCTGTTTGTAGAATACTTATGGTCATTTAGAGTGGGGTTCATTTATAGATGATGTTTTGATCTATTGAGCTATTGATTTCTGGTCAGTTTAGATCTGTTAACCCCGAACCCTGTGTTATTGCGGGCTGTTTTGATGGTCTTGTTGTTGCTGTATGTGCTGGCTCTGTAGGCCCGACCAGCTGCAAAGCACCCTGGGAATGACCAGGATGAACAAGGGAAGGAGGAGGAGGAGGAGGAAGAGGAGGAGGAAGAAGAGAAGGATCTCTCCATCCCAGCTTCATCTTATGTGAAGCTGATGGCTCTCACCCCTGTCTCTGTTCTACCAGGTACATTACACTCATAACTTCATACGGGTGCTGTGCTGTTTCTAGACTAACACTACTGGCAGTGTTCCTTGTGGGAAGCCAGTGAGGGGTCATGTTGGAGGAGGGGTTGGATTTGGGACACACCATGTTGGATATAGTGTAATTCCATGATGTAACCTTCTCAGCATTTGTTTAAAGGTCCCATGACATGGTGCTCTTTGGATGCTTTTATGTAGGCTTTAGTGGTCCCCTAATACTGTATCTGAAGTCTCTTTCCAGAAATTCAGCCTTGGTGCAGAATTACAGCCACTAGAGCCAATCCCACAATGAGCTTTCCTTAGATGTGCCATTTCTGTGTCTGTAGCTATTGAGGAGGAGAGAGAGGGGGGCAAGGTGGAGGGTGACCTCCTAAGGAGCAAGATTCCAGATCGGCCCATCTGAGCTTTCATTTTCTCAAAGGCAGAGCAGGATAACCAGGGCTCGGTTTACACCTATCACCATTTCTAGCCACTGGGGGACCACAGGCAGGCTGGGGGAATGCATATTAATGTTAAAAAACCTCAAAGTGAAATTTTCATGCCATGGGACCTTTAAAAATGTATATTATAAAAAACAAAACCTCAGAATAAACTGAATACACTTAAATGGAATTAAAATGAACTGTAAAACTAACTAAATAATAAGCATAATATTGGAAGCAGTTTGTTGAGCTTTAGAACCACCGGGTTACACTTCAGTGATCTGTTTGTAGAATAGATATGGTCATTTAGATTGGGGTTCATATAGATTTTTTCTTCTCAGCCTTCGAGCTCTTTCTGACATCACTGGTGAAGCAGGAGATGAGCCAGATGCCACGGGGGGTGTACTTCTCAGCCCTGAGGGGGGGGAACCTGCGTTCAGACCAGGGTAAAACAATGGCAGGGATTCCCTCATTCATGCTGAAAACCTACGAGAAAAACAAGCAGCCTGGGCTGAAGCCTGGACTAGCAGGTGAGCTAATCTATCCCCTACCTGTGTGAAACTTAAGATGTTCCATTGTTGTTTACCTGGTTTGTGGTCAAGTTCTATTGTACAGATGCGTATGTATTGTGTCCACCCTTAGCTACTGTGTACCTTACATATTTTACAAAGAAGTGTTGCAGGCTTGTAACATTTATGCATGGTTTCAAGCCATTCTAGAATAAAACAGTCTCCACAAAGTATGTATGTGTGTGTCTGTCTGTCTGTGTCTGTGTTAGCTGGACTGCTGCTCTGTTATGAGCTGCCTGTGCAGACGGACCGTGAGGGCAGACCAATCGATCGTTTCCTCTTGAGCCGCAGCCGCAGTTACCAGCAGACCTTGGCAGCCCTCATTCATGAAGTACGTCTAAACCTTTTCTTCCTCTGCCTCTCGCGCTCCTCTTTGGTTTTTTATGATTTCAAATGGTCCCAAAAAGTGCTTGTTGTTTTGGATGTGTAGGTGAACATCCAGCCGTCTGAATGGCACCGTGCTCTCCTCCTGCCCCAGGCCTGGCGAGGGTTAATGAGCCGAGTGTTCCACGCTGTCCTACAGGTTAGTGCTTCTGGCTACTGACAGATTGAAGACAGATTTTTTGAAGAATTGATCAGTACTACATGTGGTTCTAGAGCACGTGTCAAACTCAAGGCCCGCGGGCCAAATCCGGCCCCTCTCAGATTATGACCCGGCCCGCATATCAATTTAGGTTCACAATACATTTTGGCCTACCTAGTTTTTGTCACTTCTTCTGACGTTTTTGTCACTTTTTCTGACATTTTTGGTTGTTTCTTTTCTATGATGGCTGAGGAAATTTTTCCTGACTTCTTTAGGACTTTATGTCAACCAAACTGTAAGTGAGAAAAGGCCTTTCTTTGCTTGCGTGGGTTTCCTCCGGGTGCTCCGGTTTCTTCCCACCATAAAAGACATGCATGCAACTAGGACTACAGTTGAAAATTAGCCGACTGGCGTATTTACGGAAATGTTGATTAATCTGCATTGTCCTAATATAAATAAATAAATCTTCTTCTAATAATACAGTGAAATATATTTTACTTTTTTGATTAAATAAAAACCTATCAATAAACTAAACATGTCTGGCCCTTGATGTGATTCTTATTTTCCAGTGTGGCCCTTAGTGAAGTTGAGTTTGACACCCCTGTTCTAGAGGAAACTGTTAACAAGAGCAAGGAGAAAAGGTGGTTTCCATCTCAAAGGGGTTTCATCAGGACAGATGTCATGACTACCAGATTAATAACACCTGTTTTCATAACTGAAAATTCACCAAAAATAAATATCATATCATGACATGATCTTCTAAACAGACAGACTGCACTTGAAAGGCCATAAAAGGCTTACACAGCATTTAAGGACATCTTCCAATATTAAAATAAAATTATTATTATTATTACGTTTATGATTAAAAGATAAAAAAATGAAGCCCAAGAAAACATGGGCAGGTAAAACAAACAAGCCCACCTAATCCCATATTGAGTTGGAAAATTTATTTTTGACCATGTAAATAAGTCAAACTAAAACTAACAAAAGATCCACTTACTAGCTTTAACCCCAACTCATGGTCTATATCAGCAGATAGTTTGTTCAGTTGTCAAGGAGATGACTTATTTGTTATTACATGACCTATGTATGGAACTATTACATGCTAACTAGGGATGCAGTGCTTAACCAATTTCACTATTAACCATGCTTTAAAACCTCACGCTAAATTAATCGTAAAGGCTCCGCTACACTGGATGTTAACTGACTGCACGTTATGTGTAGCAGTGTGTGCAGTTTTTATTTAACCTCCTTGACAACATAAACGTCCTTATTTGCGCGCACACACACGGCACATCAGACGCTGATCTGAGCGAGCTGACAATAGTCAGGGACGGACTGGGGCTAAAAAACAGCCCTGGACTTTCTCCTAAATAGGCCCATCATTTGGCCATTTGCCTGTAGCCGTGCGCGACAGACACTAGCCAGGATGTCCTGATACTATGCCACAATACTGAAGCCTATCAGACAAGGTGTTCACAGCAAGTAACATCTCAAAACCAATGATGATAATTGGGGTTGTGTTTATTAATGAAGCCTCAGCCTTCAAATTAAAACTAAAAATGTACAATGCCATTACATCTGCATTGAAAATAAAATACAAATAATGAAATGTCACTGGCTACAGAAACCCCAAATTACACAAACTTGTAATTATATCACAGTACAGAGTATTACTGACAACACTTTCAGAGATAAAGTAGGCTACTTACCAAAACGACTGAGAGTGTTAGTTACTATATACTATAACTATTCAAATATAAATGTATGTAACGTATTGCTTTGTGTTAAAGAATTAGCATTGAATAACCTATTAAATATTTTCTCAATGTCATATGAAATGATGAAAATGACTAGGCCCTATCAATGTTGTCTGTGAAGCTTTCACCAACAACCACCAGGTCTTTGCCAGTTCCACAATAGTAAACACAAATATGAAAGACAAGGAAAAACTGCACTCTGATGGAAGACAGACAGAAAGTGCAAGCTAGGATTTTTTGGTTAAACTTTTGGTTAAATTTGGTGAATTATTTAGACCCTTCCCTGTTTGTTAGCACGTTTAGAGTGATACCAATGCATTCCTGATGTTTTCCCGTTTAATTTAATACTATAGTCTTCATCCTAGCAGCAAAAGTGAGCTCACTACAACCTCTCATATACAACGAAGTGAAATCGCGGTCAACCTGCGATTAATTTCTAACGCGTTTAATGTTTCAAATTAACCTAACAGAAATGATTAAATACCTTAAGTTTGACAGCACTAAATGGCACGATCATTTTCATAATAATGATGCGCACACTCATGTTGAGCTGACTATGCAATTCGCTAAGATAGGAATAAAGGCAACCTATAATGTTTCCTGCTCCTGGCACTTGGCAGTATTGCTGATGTGAAATTAACAGGGACTTTTGTTACATATTTTTAAGTCCCCTTTGATATTTTCCAGTTAAGGTTGCACATTTTCTCTTTTTGAAAATAAAAAAAAAATCATCTCACATTGAATTTTACTATAATGGGATCTTTGTCATACATCATGCAATCAATTTGGAAATAAATTTTTTGTTTGTTGGTAAAATCATTTCATTTTAGTATTTGCATATGTTATGAATATTAACTAGTCATTACAATTACTAATTTAATAGGCTCTGTATTACTTAGTAATCACACCAATTTTATTGCAACATCTTTTAATTACATCTGTTTTACATGGCTATTATTGCAATTTCTTCGGTGTAATTTCAATGTTTTGCCATCATATTGGCCTTCAAAAACCCCATACCTGTCGAATCCCAAACTGTACGTTGTTGTTTAAATAAAAGAGTCCGACCGAATGAATGGGATGTCCTGCATGGTCAAATGAAATGTGTGCTTTTCCTCGGTGTATGTCTTCAGGGTCGACGTGCTGATTTGGAGATGCAGCAGAAACAAGGCAAAGAAGAAGCACAGGAGCTGCAGTACAAACAACACTGTTCCTGGCTGTGGTGAGAATCACACACACACACACGCAGAGTAAAGACAAACGTGCTGTAGCAGCCAGGTGAGATGAAGGACAGAGTGTGTGTTAGTTTGTCTTTGAATACATGCTGCTGTTGTTCACACATCTTGTATTAGCAGAAGGTCCTGCATTTTTATTTCATCCTTTTTCCTTGTCTCTCTGTCAGGGCCAGAGATCAGCTGACAGACGTCATCAAAGCTGCTGCAAAGTGAGTCCTGCGTCACACACCTTCAGTTTCACAGGACAACACTGGTGTTTCAACTTGTACTGGGTTGAATTCAGCTGTGATCCCTGGCGTTCTGATTGTCCATGCTAACAGCTGTGTGATCCCTGGCCTTCTGAGTGTCTATAGTCCCTTTCCGACCGGAGGGATTTTTGCAGTTCATAGAACATAACGTTCCTAGAACCATTTTTTTCTCATGTTCCAACTGGACCAATTTGGGGATTAAGTTCCTTTGACCACAATTCCTTTAACTCTTTCAACTCCTACTTCAGGGCAGGGTCTTTTTGCCTTTTCCACATAGGAACCCTTAGTGACCTAGCAACGTCTGAAACACAAACGGTACATATTCTTCACTGTCTGTTGCAATTTGCCTACGTATGCTAACTCATAAGACAAACCATTCAACCAGCTAATTGTTAATGCTAGTTAAACTTACCCGTCGTTTTGTTTGCTCTTCTGTCTTCTTCCATCCTATTAATTAGGTCCATATTACGCTAGAGCCTTCGTCTTCTGTGTTTCTCTGTTAAGTACTCCAGCCTAGTCTTTAAATGCCGCCATTCGAACTCCGTTATGAGGATCCCGGCAAGGCACAACAGGAACATTCCAATGGCCTCCTCCGTGCTGGTTTGTTTTTGTATGTGGCGCTAAAGTCAAGTGACGACGCTATAAAGACCGTTGCCGTGCATGCGTCATTCCCTTACCCCTCCTACCAGTTCCTATGGCCACTTGGCCAGTGCGAATGCAAATGGCAAAACTGTTTTTGGGGGAGAGTAGTTAGTAGAACTGTTCAGAAGTGGACTGTTCCTATAACTACGTTTCTGTAACTACTTGGTCGGAAAGAGGCTTATGCTAACAGCTGTGTCATCCCTGGCCATCTGAGTGTCTATGCTAACAGCTCCGTGTTGTTATGTTTTTCAGGGACAGTCCTGTTGTCCAGGGGAACTCCATCCTGGCTCTGAGCGGCCTGGCTGCTGTCCTGGCTAAATATGAGAGCAACCTGCCTGCTGATAGCGACGGCAGCCTCGGGGTAACCATCTCAATATGTTATGTGTTATTCATCAGATACTTACTTCATCACTGTGTGATACTATGCAGTATCTCTGTCATTGTAAAACTTAAAAACCTCACCTTTGGTTGCTCTTCATGAAAGTGATGGTAGGTGGTCATTTTAGTTTGGGAATTTCTTAATTTGTATTTATTTGATTTTAGAAATGTAAATTATTTTTTAGGTTTAAAATAATCTAAAACAGTGGTATTAATATTTATGAAGTGAATTATTACCAGACGTTTGATAAGTATAGACCATAGAGCTTATGAAAACCCATCATCAGCTGTATATGATTAATCTGATTCATGTTTTCATTCAAGTGTGGACATTTTAGATGAAATGTGTCCTAGCAGGCAGAAGATGTATCTATATGAAAACATGGACTGTTTTCTAAATAATCAATAACTACTATCTCTTGATTATTGAGAGATAAATATATATTATGTTTTGGACTATATACAGTATATCTCTCAATAATCAAAGAGAGGCTATAGTATGCAACAGGTGTTCATCCAGCCATTCACAGAACAACAGCAGAACAGCAGAGCTCTGTCCCCAAACAAAGCTGTGATTGAGTTGATGGTGGGACTAAGTGAGTGTAGGAAACTACACAGTTCTTTAATATTCCTTCCTGACCTGTGCCTGCAGGCTGGCCCAGAGTTTGTGCCCACAGCCAGCTGGTTGGCCATGGTGCTCCACACCCTGCTCAGCATCAGCAGCAGCAACTGCAAGGCCAGAGGACAAGTCTTCCCATGGTTCCTACATGTGAGTTTTTCTCTATATAAGCATTCAGTGCTTAATGTACAGTAGGTTACAGCAGGTAGGCACTTGGTACATTTATGTTTTCAATCCAGTTTTCAATCTTACTCTTAAAATTGTCTTTAGGCTTCAAATAAAAACCTATTAAATCATTTTAATGTGTATCTATTAATCAAATGTGAGTTAATTAAGTGATTTTGGTTGTTGCATCCAGACGAATCCTTTTGATTAAGTTTTCATTGCTACAGTATTAAGTCTCATTGCTACAGTCTGTAGATATAATCAAACTACTACTACAGCTGTTTAACCAACAGGAAATAGTGTTGTATTGTATCAGTCTATGCTTTATACATACTGTATACGTGCATAGAACTATTGGTTAAAGACAGACTTGAAGCTATCATTTCAGTTGCGGCTTAGAGCTGAGCAATATATCGATATTATATCCACATTGATATCTGAGACTAGATATCATCTTAGATTTTGGCTAATGTAATATGACAAGTGTGTGTGGTTTTAAAGGCTGCATTACAGTGAAGTGATGTCATTTTATGAATTTACCAGACTGTTCTAGCTGTTATATTATTTGCCTTTACCCACTTAGTCATTATATCCACATTACTGATGACTATTTATCAAAAATCTGATTGTGTAAATATTTTGTGAAAGCACCAATAGTCAACACTGCAATATCGTTGCGGTATTGATATCAAGGTATTTGGTCAAAAATATCGTGATATTTGATTTTCTCCATATCGCCCAGCCCTATAGTCAACCCTACAGTATCGCGGCAATATCGTCATCGAGGTATTTGGTCAAAAATATTGTGATATTTGATTTTCTCACATAACGCCAAGCTGCATAATTTGCCTGGCTGACACACAGATGAGTGTGTGTACTTAATGAAGTGGCTGCTGAGGAAAGGACATGTAATGAGCCTTGAATTCCTGCAGGTGTCCTTGTTGCTTTGCTGTATCTATCTGTGCTGTACTGAGAATGTGTTAGGACCTGTGAACCCAGCACAGCACTGACTGATCATGTCTGGCTTCATGGAGTCTGCGGCTGGTGTGTCCAGTTGCAGACTCATCCAGTTGCAGAAGCAATCCAACCCCCCTGACACCCTCCTCCTTCCCCCACAGCGCTCCTACTCAGGGGAGAACACGGCGAGTGCCATCGCTCGCTCCTGTGCCAGCCTGGCGCTGTCCCTGCTGGTCCCGGTGCTGGTGGTGTGGCAGCGGGACAGTCTGGCCCAGGTCCTGTCTGCGCTGCAGGCCGGCCTGCCGGGCTCCCCCACCGCCGATGACTCCCAGGCTGTCCAGTTCCACTCGGGCCTAGCGCTCGGCATGGTGCTGTCCAGTCTGCAGCAGCAGCGCCTGAGGTAGAGTCTGGAGAAGTGACCTAACACGTGCTAGGGGCCGTCTTTGATTGTTGAGCTGAGTCTGTCTCTCCCTGTTATCCAGTGATGTCTCTGTGGACGCTGAGCTCCTCTCCAGCTCTCTGGACGCTCTGGAAAGTTGCTCCTTCAACCCCGACCTGGAATACAAGTCAGTCCTTAAACATGATGTCACGTATTAACCAGCAACAATATGCTATATGCTTTCGAACAGTGGTTTCCAATTGGTGGTTTGTGTGCATGTGAGTCAACGTTGTCATAAAGAATTATTTTGAAGTTTAGTGAAATTTAGGGCAGGGTACCCAATTCAATACTTTTTAGGCACCAGCCAAATTCCCTCTAAAGTATTGAGTATCAAAAAATGCCTCATCATTAAATGTCAATACCTAAGCGGTAAATCTCATCATCGTCAGTGAGCCAATCAGCATGCAACATGCTTCTACCTAGATCTAATAATGTCTGTGATATAGAGTAGAGACATGCAGGAAAATGTTGTCGGAGCTGGAAAATAGATAAAAAAGATTTGTGCTGTAATGTTGTAATTTCTTTTTGTTTTATAAAATTGGTATCGAAAAAAAGTATCGTTTAGGAACTGTTAAGTATAAGTCACGGTATTGGTATCGGTACTGGTATTGAATATTTTTGAACGATACCCTGACCTAGTGAAATTCTGGCGTTGCACTTTTATTGTGAAATATCCTTTTCTACTGCAGAATTAGTGAAGAAGCAACAAAGTGCAGCTTAGTACTATTAGCCATGGATGCTGTGTCCATTGGTGTTCCAGCATGACCTCCGCCTGTCCTGCTGTGAGATTTAGTTTCCTGTTTCCTTGCTCCTCTGTGCTCTCCTGCAGTACTGGCTGTATGTTAGGCCTGGCTCTGGTGCTTGCAGCTCTCTGCAGTAGTGGACAGACGAACCACCATATCCGCGTCACCCAAACACTGGACAAACTTCTGTCCAACCTGCAGGACAGCAGTGGGCAAGGACGCTTGCTGCAGGAGGTAAAACCACTCAACACTACACTAGTTTTACTCTCCTTTGTTTCGCTTATTGGTCGTATGTGTTTCACTTTTCAGCAATTTTGTTTGATTGATTTTTTTAAATAATCCTTAAAATAACTAGTCGAACTTACAGTATACACAATAACATCATCATCATTTAGTAGTAGTAACACTTTTCTGTTTGGTCTGCTAACTCTAAATGTGAGGCGTGATGTTGGTGTCTCATAATGTTTCCACACCCTTTATGATGCATCTATAGTCAAAATCTGTGTCAACTTGTCAAATCAAGTTGTGCTTACTCCACTGACTCTGACCATAGCTTTAATAGACCCAGTGTAAGGGTGTAGAGTGTACAGGCTGAGGGTAAAAACCCGAACCTCTATTAGAAAATGATTTGTTATATGGAATGGTATTTGAAGGAGGATTGTTTGATTTGAATATGTCCACCTGTGCAGGTCTTGGCGTACTCTGTGGCATGTGTGGGTGTCTCGGCCTTCAGCGGAGGCCTTATAGACGCTGCCAAGGCTGAGGAGGTGATGAGCACTCTGCGCACCCTGACTGAGGAGAGCCAACAGGTCAGCAGCAGTAAGACTGTTTCAGGGGTGTTAGCTCACTAATTCTTGAAACTTTGGCGAAAAAATGTCCCACTAAGAAAAGTGCCAATTCTGTTGGAAATTAATAACATTTTCATGAATAAAAAGAATCAAGGTTATAATCAGGGGGTCCTTTGCACATATGTAAGGTTCTTTTATAGTTTTATTTTTAATTTTTGTTAATTTAATGATTATTTGCTGGCCCATTGCCTACAAAATCAGTTGTCCTCGGATAGGAGATAATCATTTCAACTTGATTAAAAAAACATAAAGTGATAATTGAATTGAATAATATCTTTACCACATGAAATAGTACATTGTAATATGTTTTAAAAACTACAAACAGTGAGTTTTTAACGATATTTACTATTATTTTGTGGTTGCTCAAAATGTGTCCCACATATTCGTCACCACCGTAAGATATTTATAAAAAGCAATAAAGTCAGGCAACTGAAAGGTCAACTACATTCCTGAGGACCCCGTTTTCAAACCTTCAGCTCTACTGCATGCTTCAAGATCACTCAAGCTCCCTTAAGTTTGCTATTTTCTCTTAAACATGTTCATATTTTTGGAAACTGCTACTGTCGCCACCATAACATGTCAACACCGTCTCTTTTGTATAAAAAATATTAGATTAGATTATGACATAAATGTATACTTTTTAAGAAGAGGTCTGAAGTAGCTAGCAATAGAGGGGAAACAAGATGGCTAATGTGAACAACTCATGCATATCATGTGAAAGAGTAGGTTTTTGTCACCACCGTCAGATGTCCCCACCGTCAGGTTTTCGTGGATATCCTCACAGCTGTGGTTCGGCCTTGAGGCTGCGGCCGAACCACAGCCATGAGCCCATATTTATTGTGATCACCAATTCTAGCCTCCGTTAAGGACTATTTGGAGGTTTTTGTCACCACCGTCAGACTGTACGTCACAAAAATGTCTGACGGTGGTGACAAAAACCTACTCTTTCACATGATATGCATGCTCAGGATTGTTATTTTTTGGACCCAATAGTTAAATGAAGTTGTTAAGCAAGAAGCCATCTTGTGTGGTATACATTTTGGAATTGTATGTTGTTATGAGGCCACTGTCACCAGATTAGTGTCACCACCGTCAGTTTTAAAGTCACCACCGTCAGAGGGAGTTTTATTTGTTTTAAATTAATATGCTTGCAATATGTTTCTTCAGTGCTGTTGAGTTATTAAAGTAAAAGTCTCTTTTAATACAAATATATTTTTGTTAAATAAAAAAATAATACTTTTTTCTATTTAGGCTTGTAAAGTAAACTAAAGTAAACGTTGTATGAGGTTTCATGTTTCTTGTATCTTTTAAAGGTGTACACGTGAAACAGTATAAAAATTGAACAAAAGTGAATATTCAACATTTAACAGCATATCTGTGTACTACAAATATCAGATAATGATTTAAAAACTCTAAATACATATTAGACCAAATAAATAAAACATAATATGCTTTTTATTGTGTCTGACGGTGTTGACAAAAACAAAGTAATAACTGGAAAAACGTCTATTTTATGAAAAAAATACAAAATGAGGAGGTTGCACCAGTACATTGCTGAACAGCCAACACTTTGCTCTATAATGATATACCTTCAGATTTTGTAATTTAACTAACTTTATTTTCAAAATTAAAACCTGTTTTAGCCAAATTTATTTTTTGGATTCTTTTTTGGGGCTTTTCCCTTTATTAGAAAGTAGTTAGATATGAAAGTGGGAAAGAGATGGGGAATGACACGCAGCAAAGGGCAGCAGGTCAGATTCTGCGCCGCTGTAGGACTCAACATGGGGCGAATGCTCTTACTGGGTGAGCTAGAGGCCGCCCCGGGGGATGTTAGCTGTTTGATGCATGGTGATTCCACACCAGCCTCTAAAAAAATGTGACCTTGTGATTTGAAAGATCTAAAAAATAAAATGGCATTTTTCCATCCATCCATCTGTTTTCTTTCACTTATCCGGGGCGGGTCGCGGTGGCATCAGGTTAAGAAAGCAAAGAAATCTAGACCCTCTCTCCAGCAGTGTTTTCCAGCTCCTCCTCGGGGCTCCCCATATGTTCCCAAGCCAGATGAGATATATAATCCCTCCAGCATGTTCTTGGTCTACCCTGGGGTCTCCTACATCAGATGCCCGAACCCAGTTAGCTGTCCCCTTTGGTCGTGAAGGAGCAGCTCCTTCCGGATGTCTGAGCTGTTTACTCTATCGCTTCGCCAACTTGTATCTGTGATCTCATTGTTTCGGTCACTCCCCAAAGCTCCTGGTTATTGGTGAGGGTTGGAACGTACAGTAGATGGACTGGTAAATGGAAAGCTCTGCCATCTAGATGGCTCAGCTCCTTCTTCATCACAACGGTCTGGTACCCCCAATAACTGCTGCCGCTGCACCAATCCGCCTGTCCATATCACACTCCATTCTACCCTCACTCGTACCCCGAAATACTTGAACTTCTTCACTTTGGGCAGCAACTCCGTCACAACCCAGAGGAAGCGATCCACAGTTTTCCAACAGAGAAGCATGGCCTCCCATCCTGAGCGCTTCACACTCAAATGCAAACCGCCGTGCTGAAAGTCCCAGTCTGAAGCCAAAGAACCACATTGTCTGCAAAAAGCAGAGAAGCAGTTCTGAGCGTTGTCTGTGTTAAAGCAGTTTTTCTTCTTATCTTGGCTACACTGCTCACTACTAAGCCAGGAAACTTGCAAGTCTGTACAAACTTATAATTATTCAAGAAGCAATTAAAATGTGAGAAAATAATTATTGTGGCCAGAGTCCACTTATTCCATCAAACCAGGTGTTCAAGAGTCAGTTGGGTGTGGTTGCCTGTTGCTATAGAAAAAAAAAAAAGATTTAGTATTTGTAAGTAAATCCATAACTACTGTGTGTACTAAGCAGCATTCTAAGGCCTTCTATTTTAGTCTAACCTTGGTTTTCTATGCTTCTATGTTGATGTTTAGACTCCAGGCTTCTCCCTGGCTCTGGGCTTGGTGGTCCAAGGCCTGTCTATGTCCGGCCATGGCAAAGCAGAGGACATCCATCCTCGTCTGCTGGCTGCTTGGATTAAGATCTTATTAGCCGAGGTACTACATTTCCCTATTTACAGCTGCATTAGATACTGTATTTGTACATCATGTACTAGCTTGTCAGTCTGAATCAGAATGGGGTCATTAAAGGTGGAGTCTGTGATTTTCAACAGCCAAACAAACACACCTGTCCTGCCAGTGCTCATTCAGAAGGTTAGCATTCGTGAGATTTACCCTCTGTCTCGCTCCCACTGCCTTTCTCTCCATCCACCATGGCCTGTCCCTGTCCTGTGCAGGAGTTAGTTTCCCGTTTACAGAGCCAGCTGTGGATGAACACCAGCAGAAACAGAACGAACAGCTAGCAGACCGTGAGGACATATTTGCTGAATTTGACAAGAAGTGTATAAGATTAGAATCGCTGACTCCACCTTTATTGAAACCCCGCCAGACATATATTTTAACAACAGCAGTGATAAGTAACTGAAACAGCTAGACTCAAAAACTAAAACCCCTTTTCTGTCTAATCGCTTTAAGACATCTGAAACCAGCCAGGTGTTTGACGTTTACATTTCACCTGCACATAGAAAGAACCTGTTGCTTATGAAATATATTTAATGATGTTCAAGCTTTAATTGTCATGATACCCATCAACTGTAACGTGTCTGTTTCCAGACTGTTGAATGTTCAGTAGAGGAGTTGTCTTTGTGTTTCAGGGTTGTCCTACTATGCAGCGGCTGGCGGCCGTCAACGGCCTGGTAGCTCTAGTAGGATCTGAGAGTTACCTCATCCAGGTAATGAATCCACTCTTGACATGTTTTGTCTGTCAGTGTGACTGGGCTGGGTGAGGCAGGCAGTACATAATGTGAGCGGTGACTCCTGACTTATGAACAACCTACAGGGGCTGAGAGAATTTAGCAGAACTTGTTTATTATTTAAATTTTAAATCATATTATATCAAATATGAGAGAGAGAGAGAGAGAGAGAGAGAGAGAGAGAGAGAGAGAGAGAGAGAGAGAGAGAGAGAGAGAGAGAGAGAGAGAACGTTTTTACTCATTTATTCTAAATCATCATATGTTTGAGTCAGCCTGGGCACATGAGTGGATTACAGAGACATGAACCGTGCTGCAAGAGGGTCTGCTGTTAAAGGTCCCATGACATGGTGCTCCTTGGATGCTTTTATATAGACCTTAGTGCTCCCCTAATACTGTATCTGAAGTCTCTTTCCCGAAATTCAGCCTTGGTGCAGAATTACAGCCACTAGAGCCAGTCCCACAATGAGCTTTCCTTAGGATGTGCCATTTCTGTGTCTGTAGCTATTGAGGAGGAGAGGGGGGGCACGGTGGAGGGTGGGGGTGTGGCCTTGACCAACTGCCACTTTGCTCGTTTGAAAGTAATGATGTCTCTTTCTCACGGGTGGGCCAAATTCTCTGGGCGGGCAAAGCAGAGAAAGGGGAGGTAACCTTGCTCCTTATGACCTCATAAGGAGGAGATTCCAGATCGGCCCATTTGAGCTTTCATTTTCTCAAAGGCAGAGCAGGATACCCAGGGCTCGGTTTACACCTATCACCATTTCTAGCCACTGGGAGACCATAGGCAGGCTGGGGGAACTCATATTAATGTTAAAAAACCTCATAAAGTGAAATTTTCATGCCATGGGACCTTTTTAATAAAATTTTGTCAGCAATGGCTTGCCTATTTCAGTCTTTTGTCCTTTAAGGAATTAAGTACTTTTTTGCTGAGAATCAGGGCAATGGGGGTCACAAACTGATTCAAATGTTGAAATCTTGTGAAATGTTTCCATTTCTTATAATATCTTTTGCTCTAATGAGGCAATGGATGTTTCTTGTAAGAGTCATTGAGTGTGTGGTCCTGTGCTACAGCAAAGCAGAGAGCTGGAGCTTTCCTCCCAGCAGCAGAGCCGGCTGAACGAGGTCATTCGAGCCATCACACAGGTATGGAGACACATTTTATTCTTTCTAGTTTTTCATTGGTGAAAATGTGACCCTCTCAGTATTATTATTACTAAATACTACAAGATGTCTCAGGTAATGTTAGGCCCTTCATGTCTTCTTTGTCACCTGTAGTGATGCATTGTCACTGTTGCAGTGTTTGAAAATGACTGTACTGTTGATATCGCCACCAGTTTCCATTATTCACTAAGCAGGTTTCCATGACATATTCCTGCTTGCACTGAATACACTGTATAATGTAATTCTGATTTACATTTTCAGAGCACATTTGAGGCTATTTAACTATATTTGTGTTGTTAGTCGTGATTACACTGAGCTGTCCTCTCCTCTGGCTGTATTTTGGCTTGTTTTGGCTCTCTTGTGCAGATCATATCATTCTCAGGAGCCATTGGTCTGCAGTCCAACAGTGCTTGTTTGGTTGGTCATCTGCATCTGGCCCATATGTCCACCAGTCACAGTCACACAGCAGGTAGGCCGGCAGCGGATGGAGGAAACACAGTCAGTCACAGGGAACCTCCATGTTATCTTGATTGACTGTAGTATTATAGGAGCTGTTTGGTGTGACACATCTTTCTCTCCATGTCCTCCTGTCATCTTCGCAGTTCCTCAGGATTTCAGTTACCTCTCAGAGAAAAGTCTCATCAGATCCATCATTGACTTCCTCACAGAGGCAGGAAAAAAAGGTTTGTTGATATCTAATAACGTTCCTTTCTGCAACATACCACAAATGTAAACATAGGATATGAATTGCCAGCATGTGCTAGAATTTCATTTGCACTCTTACTTTTGAGACTGTCCTAACTTTCCTGTGGACCCAGGTCCAGAGTTTGCCCATCCAGCTGTGGTTAAGACTGCTCTGACTCCCCTGGCATCAGTTGGAGCCAGTTTCCAGTACCCGCCCATCAACTGGAGTGCCACGCTGTCTCCTCTAATGAGGCTCAGCTTCGGTAAGAGCTCTCACTTTTGTCTCTATGTACCTTAGGGCTAGCAGAATCAACGCAACAAGCTCAGCATGTTTTTTCTCTGACAGGAGAGGATGTGCAGCATCAGTGTGTGGTGCTGGCAGCGTGTCAGGCTCAGTCTTCTCAGAGTGCTGGCCTCTTTCTGGGCTCCTGGCTCTCACCCCCCCTTGTGCACAGTCTCAGTGTAAGTTCCTCTTGAGAAGGGTTTGGTGTTGAACCTCAATACTTTTTGAGTATTGAGCAAAATATGTCCACAGCATGGGATTTCAAAAAGTGTCAAATACCGACCGTAAGCATCAGCCCAGCACAGACAGGATTTTCAGGTGCAGGGTGCACAAAAAGTAACAGAAATGTCAGTGCAGAAAAATATTATACAGTAGATGCCAAAGATGTGTTTGAGGTGATTTCACTGTATCTCCATTACAAAGTTTGTCGCCCCCGGGGACCACTGACTGATTTCAGCTGTAAAATGTACCTTTAGTACATATTTGATCACAATTCTTTTATTTTAGTTGCAAACTTGCCATATTGACTGACAGTTACTGGACCCTTGTGCTCTGTTTAGATCCATTTTTATTTGGGGGGAGGGAGGGGCGTGACACAGACACTGGTGACGCTGTACACTGCTTGTTTTCAGTTGCTGTAATTTGAAATGTTTCTGTTCAACTGAGGTACAGTAACGTTACTTTGCCAAAGTGAGCAAACTTTATGGAGGGAAATTAGTCTCATTATTGGTGGCAAATGCTTCATGATCTACAGATAACAACATTTGTGTATGTAAATAATTAAAGCTCGATGATGTTTTAAGCCCCTAATGTCGACTTCAAGGCAGCGCTGCTGTTACTTGTAATAAACACAATGTTTATTCAGTTCAAACTTTTATTAAGTACACAGCTAGCTAGTTTCCACCTCCATGCTTCACGGTTGGGATGGTGTTCTTGGGGTTGTACTCATCCTTCTTCTTCCTCCAAACACGGCGAGTGGAGTTTAGACCAAAAAGCTCTATTTTTGTCTCATCAGACCACATGACCTTCTCCCATTCCTCCTCTGGATCATCCAGATGGTCATTGGCAAACTTTAGACGGGCCTGGACATGCGCTGGCTTGAGCAGGGGGACCTTGCGTGCGCTGCAGAATTTTAATCCGTGATGGCGTAGTGTGTTACTAATGGTTTTCTTTGAGACTGTGGTCCCAGCTCTCTTCAGGTCATTGACCAGGTCTTGCCGTGTAGTTCTGGGCTGATCCCTCACCTTTTTCATGATCATTGATGCCCCACGAGGTGAGATCTTGCATCGCGCCCCAGACCGAGGGGGATTGACCATTATCTTGAACTTCTTCCATTTTCTAATTGCGCCAACAGTTGTTGCCTTCTCACCAAGCTGCTTGCCTATTGTCCTGTAGCCCATCCCAGCCTAGTGCAGGTCGACAATTTTATCCCTGATGTCCTTACACAGCTCTCTGGTCTTGGCCATTGTGGAGAGGTTGGAGTCTCTTTGATTGAGTGTGTGGACAGGTGTCTTTTATACAGGTAACAAGTTCAAACCGGTGCAGTTAATACAGGTAATGAGTGGAGAACAGGAGGGCTTCTTAAAGAAAAACAGGTCTGTGAGAGCCGGAATTCTTACTGGTTGGTAGGTGATATATAAGTGTATATATATATATATATATATATATATATATATATATATATATCCTGAGAATCCTGTGTGTTTACCTTACAGAGCCTGGATTGGTGCACTCTTAACTAGAATCCCCCCATGTCTTACAAATACAACCGCTCCATCCTGACCACTAACTATCCCTTGTCCCTTCCTCAGGACAGTCTGCTCTTTTGTAATAAACCTTGTCTTGTGTCACATACATGTCATCTGTGGGCCTGAGCTGCTTTCTTATTGCCCTTCTTATCCGCTCAGAAGACTCTGCTTCTGTGAATGCTTTCCTAGAAGCATGTAAAGCTGAAATGTGTTCTCCTACTCTAGCACTCATGGTGGAACCCTCTAGAGCAGGTAGTTTATCAACTAATACAGATTGAAGGTTAGGATTCCGTCCAAACACTAATTGATATGGACTGTAGCCCTGAATATTCAACATACAGGTCATGAGGGCCCAGTCAAGAGCAGTATGCCAGTCACATCCATTCTCTCTTTTGTCCTTCTGGATGATCTCAGTCAGTGTTTGGTTATGTCTCTCAAGTAGTCCGTTGCTCCAAGGACTGTATCTTGTGGTTGTTTTTGTCTCAATGTTAAAGTTTTCAGCCATGTCTCTGATCTCTTCGTTGTTGAATTCTCCACCATTGTCACTGTACAGCCTCTGGGGGGCGCCATGGACACTAATCCAAGTGTGAATGAAGGAGTTGACAATTTCAGATGACTTTTTTTGTTTTCACGTTTCCAGCGCTGAAACGTGTGAAGTGGTCAATGATGTGAAGATACCATAAACCTGGTTCCAAATCATGCAGATCCATGGCCATTGTCTCGTTATATTCTGAAGCTAAGGGCAACCCCACAGCAGGCTTTGGCTTTGTCTTTCTGTACTTCTGGCATACATCACAGTCCTATACTATTCGTATAGTAAAGCATTCTTTGTCCTTATTTCCTGAATCGTGAATGAGCCTCTGTAGTCTGTCTGCCGACACATGACCAAATTTATGGAACTTCAGAAGAACTTTACGTTTCTCATCTGGAGACATATTTTCTGTTACTGTTAGGACTTTCTCTTCAGTTGGACCTTTTTTAGTTTCTCTGTATCTGATGTCGACACAGTAATGTCCAGAACTAGTGAATTCAAGAGGTATGGATTGTTTGAACATCACTGCACTGTCCTTTTCCATGTCCAAAATGATCACTGCCTTTTTAAGGGACGTTTTACTCGGCAGGAGTGGAATGTCAACCTTGACAACGTCCGTTTCAATTTGGCATTTTGTCAGTTCTATTTTAGCTGGTAGTTTCACATTTGTTGTGGAATACACCAAATTGCCATCTCCAAACCAAAATGGTCTGCAACTGGGAGTTTCTGTTTGCATCAGTCTGTTCACTTGATCTTGGGTGAGGTCATCAATATAGCTTTCCAGCCATTTCTCCCCACACACAGTACAGGTACAGGCAGTGTCAATAATCGCAGATCCCAATGATTAGGTCATAAATATCTCAGCGTCTGACATGGAGGACTTTGTAAACAATGTAATGTTACATTCCTGTACATTCGCATCATCAGTTATTTTTACTTGTTTAGTTGTCTTGTGAAGACAGTCTTTAAGCCCACTGAAACGTGCATTGTCAAATAGCACATCTGGATCTCTTACCAAACTTATCCAGTGGATTAGTCCCCAGTAATGGCTGCTTCAGTTGTCCATTTTGCAATGTTGCGTTCCGTTTTCCTCTTCCTTTTGGTCTTTGTTCTGTGAAAAACGCCATGTCATTTGTATTCTGTTTAATGAGCCTGTCGTTTTCCTTCCGAAAATCCTTTTTAGAGCCGACTTCAACTCTGTGTAGGCCGTCAGTGCTAGCTGTCTGCTTTTCTTGTTGAGACAGGCTGTATCTAACAACTTAAAAGCCAGCACAATATCAGGAAGTGTCATATTATACTTTTTCATCCGGTTGTATCGCTGTTCGAAGTCAGTTATGTAGTCCGCCATAGAAACGGCACTATCTTTCGTTATGCCATCAAAATAAGAATAGGCTTCATATGCACGGTCCGTTTCCTACTTTAGGGACACGCCATCCAGCTTTGCAAACGTTTCCATACCGTCTTTACTGTCCAAATCTTCCCGGGTATTTTCATCGCTGTTTCACGGGCTCTCCCCTCAAGCCCCAAAGCAACAGCAAGGGCTTGTTTATTTTCGTCGAGGTCGGTAACCCTCGTCCAGATATTGACTTCATTTTTCCAACACTCGTATGGCCTGGCTTTATCAAACTTCGGCGGAACTTTATAACTAGCTGCCATCTTTTAACCATCCTCTGCTACCAATGTTACTTGTAATAAACACAATGTTTATTCAGTTCAAACTTTGATTAAGTACACAGCTAGCTAGGACTCACGAGTCTGCCATCTTCAACACACTAACTGCCCCCCTCACCACGCATGCGCTAACCTGCACACACCGGGAAATACTTTCTGCCCTAGTGAACAGTATAGAGGGAAAATAACATGTAAACACTGCAACCATCGACTTTAAGGCACCTAACCCTAACCTTAACCCTAACCCTACCATTGCCTAATCCTAGTGCCTGGAAGACGACGTTGGGGGCTTATAACACCAAACACCAATCCACAAGCAATGCCAACCAGTTTGAGCAAACGTCAAACAATTTATAAATATAAATAGATCCCAACTTGAATAGATATTGGTATTTTACATATATATTATAACTTCAACTTCATAAATCTTACATTTGCTTTTGAAAATCTTCCTTCGCATATAGTTCCATGTTGTCTAAACACAAGCAGTGTACGTAGTGCTACAGATATTAGTTAGCACCAAAGGAATTGAGGTTTAATACCGAGCCCTGCTTGTAAAACAGTCCGATGACTATGGAGAGTTTGTGTTTGTGCTCCAGTTCCAGACTCGGGCTCAGCTGTATGAGAGCCTGGGCCTGTGGATGAAGCATGTCGCGGAGGACAAGCTGCAGGTCCACATGGAGAGTCTGGGCCTGCAGCACTTCCAGGAGGAGCTCCGCCCTCAGCGTCTGTCCCTGTGCCGCTCCCTGCTGCAGGGCCTGGCTCAGGCCATGGCTCTCCCAAACCCCTCCAACAGCTGCTGGACCATCCTCTGCTCCAGCTCAGAGAAGATCTTCTCCCTGATGCCCAACCACATCCAGGTACAACGCTGAAATGACACACACATCCAGAACCTGCTTACAGACATCACACTTCAATTAATTTCCATTATTCAACTGATATTTGAGCTAGTGTTACTCTATATCCATCAGCTGACGCTTCAACTGTTAACAGTGGGCTCACTTCAACTCCCTCTAGCACTTCAACTTTCAAAGATGGCAGTTGAACTAATATTTTAACTCCTCCCATCTTTTGTCTCTTACACTTCAAATGATAACTGCCTGCTCCAGGCTCTACATAGTAAATGACACATCATCTTTAGCCTTCAAATACTTACTTTTCTAATTTCTACAGTTTGTTTGCATCAACTGACATTTCAGCTGCTGTCGCTGTTTACATACCAACTGACACTTTAACTTCTCACAATGATCACATTTAGAGCTGGGCAATATATATTATTATACCGATATCGTGATATGAGACTAGATATCGTCTTAGATTTTGGATATTGTAATATCGTAATATGGCATAAGTGTTGTCTTTTCCTGGTTTTAAAGGCTGCATTACAGTAAAGTTATGTCATTTTCTGAACTTACCAGACTGTTGTAACTGTTCTATTATTTGCCTTTACCCACTTAGTCCTTATATCCACATTACTGATGATTATTTATCAAAAATCTCATTGTGTAAATATTTTGTGAAAGCACCAGTAGTCAACACTACAATATCGTGGCTGTATCGATATCGAGGTATTTGGTCAAAAATATCGTGATTTACAAACCAACTAACACTAAGCAGCTACTTACAGAGCTCACACTTCAACTATCTGGCACTTCAGCTTCTCCTGCTTTCATCTCCTACGCCTCGACTGACAGTTCAACTGCGACCGGCCTCTAAACACTAACTGACACTAATTCATTTTTACTCTTCATCTCAGAGTTCAGACATTTTCTTGCCAACAAGACATTAACTGGCTAATTACTGCTGCTTTCACTCTTCATTTGACAATTTAACAATGTTAAACAACTGCTTTTAGCTCCTACACTTCCACAAACACTTCAAATCCTTTCAGTGCTTCCACTTCAAACTGCAACTCCAATACATCTCACATGCAAACAGTTAACATTTTAAACATTTCAACATGTGTTTTAAAAAATAGTACTGTGTCAGCTGTTTTTAATTTTACCGGACGATTCACCAACATATCCTCCTGTTTCTTCTGCTGATAATAAATTAATTTCTTTTAGGATAATGAAGTGGATTTGTATGTGGGAATCGCCAAGTGTCTGTCTGAGATGTCGGATGCAGAGATTGAGCGAATCACACGAGTCACAGAGGTACAGTATGATGTGACAAAGAGCCAATAAGTACTTAGTGTTTTTAAAAAAGCAAAGCATTTATGTCATATGCTACTGAGTGTATTTTGGCCCTTCTTTCTGGAGCAGTTTCTGTGGTTTGTTCCATGCTAGAGTTGCCTCCTGCAGTGCTTTCTGACCGATTTCTGAGATTGATAGATTCTGTTGTAAACATAATCCTTACCAAAAACACTTTGCTTTGATCTGTTTTGGAAAATATTGTAATGATTATTCTTTCAGAGAAGATGGATATCAGTCTCATGGCTGTATTAAGTACAAAGCCAGAGTCAGTACGTGGTTAGCCTAGCTTAGCATAACGACTGGAAGCAGGGGGAAACGGCTGGTGTGGCTATGTCCAAAGTTCAAAGATACAGCTCACAAAGCTCACTGCTGCTAACACATTCTGCCTGCCACACTGTCTTTATTTATACCACCATTGGAAGTTGAACAAAAATTTTAACATAGTGGTTTTAAAACTCCAGATGAATAAATACAGCTGAGCAATGTGTATATTTTTAAATGAAAGTGTAGCAGAATATACTCTGTACTTAATGCTGTTCAGGCTCACATGGAGAAGACCTGCTTTGTCCTGGCTTACCTGACCTCCCAAGGCAGAGTTCCCCTGCTGGGCCTCAATGATGTCATCGCCGGGGTGCTCCGTGGTTGGCCGAGCCGCAGAGTCGGCTGGCTCCTCCTGCAGACTTTTTACCAGTGTCGCCTGGCCACCAATCCCAATACAGGTCAGGCCAGAAACAAGTCCATGTTTGGAGCTGAAGAGCTTCTCTTGCTGCATTCACGTCATTTAGGAAAAGCAGCGACTCAAAGCTAAAAATCTTTAAAGTTGCAAATTAATACTATGCGTAAGTTTAAATCGGTAAGTTTAAACAATGGCTTTTTGTGATGTGTCATCTAAAGTTGAGAATTTAAAATTTCACTTGTGATGGTTATACTGTTTAACTCATCAGCAAAACAACACATACTATGCTATAGTATTTTTCTCTGCATGCAATACATGTGTGTCATAGTTCCACAGTATGTTAATGTCCACCTCTGAGTGAGTCATCATGTTGACATGGTTTGTTCTGTGTTATAGGCGTTTTGAAACGAATGGAGTGGCTTCTGGAGCTGATGGGACACATCCGAAATGTTGCGTATGGTGCAACCCCGGTCACATGTGGAGACACCAAACTGGTATGTTTCTGAGCCAGGCTGCACACTGCCCAGCTGTCAGTGGGCTGTTGAGCATCTAGGGGGGGTGGCAGTAGCTCAGTCCCTTGGGTTGGGAACTGGAGGGTTGCTGGTTCAAGTCCCAGGACGGACCAAAGTACAGAGTGTGGATTGGTAGCTGGAGAGATGCCCATTCACCTCCTGGGCACTGCCAGGTGCTCTTGAGCAAGGCACCGTACCCCCCCAACCGCTCAGGGCGCTGGTCCAGCACTGGCAGCCCACTCACTCTGACATCTCTCCATTTGTGCATGAATAGGTCTTGAGCATGTGTGTGTATTTCAGGCCTGTGTGTGTAGTGATTTCTAACAAACAGATTGGGGATCAATATAAATTATAAAAAAAAAAAAAAGGTTGGAATACAGCTCCACTCAACTGACATAACAGGTTTGACATGTTGGAAATATTCAAAAGTAACTTAACCTCAAATGCTCTGGTGAAAATTCAAATCATCTTTGCTTGTCCTGTCATGCTTATTTTCGTAGCTTTTATCACGTATGATAAATACTGGTAAGTGGGAACACCTAGCAGTCAGTAAGGTGGGAACACCTAGCAGTCAGACAATCAGGCAGATTGTAAATGTTATTATTACATGAACCTATGAAAATAAGTAATAATCAACCTGAATTCACATCTAAAGTCCCACTTGTGTGTCCATCTTTAGTGTTTGTGCAGGATTTATTTAAATCCCAGAGTTTCCAAAGACACCAATTACTGTATGTCAGGCTGAATTTGGGAGAATGGGGCATATTGAATATTAGCATTCTCCATATTAATACAGCATAATGCAATATTGGTGGCTTCAATCCAATGGTATTGTTTTTAACAGAGGTAGACATGGAAACTTATTTAACTGCTCTTCATTATATACAGATGTTATAATACATGTATATTCTATATATATATATATATATATATATATATATATATATATATATATATATATATTTATATTCATCCTATAATATAATAATATATTATTATATAATAGTTTTAATAAATGCTAATAAAGTATTATATTGAATCAGACCTCAGCTCTAGCTGCCTATCTTTTATTATTTAGAGTTTAGAGTCGCCTACTTTACTTTTCCTTTCTTTGCCCATATCTGGAATCCTGTATCCAGCTTGCCTGGTTTAATGAAACATTGCCCCACACTGGGCTGAATCATGACAGAGTTCAATATGTCCATATATTATTTTACCTCATACCATTCATAACAATATTAAGAACTATAGGGTGAGCAGTACACATTCTTAAGTACTTTATCTTGGCTGAATACAGGTGCAAATGCAATGGTACATTAAAGGAGAATGACTCCATGTCCACCCATGACGGAGCATCTCCAGAAAAAAAATAGAACAGTTCTCAAATTGTGTTTCTAAATATTACCAATAAAGATTTGGACATTCCAGACCCCCAGTATCACATGGAAGACACAACAGAGATAAGCAGATTCGAGGACACTTCTTATTCCATATAAATTTCCTGAAGAGTGCTGTGAGTTTCTTAAACATTCCTGTAGGTGGAGCGAGGGGGATATTTTAAAAATAAATACATGAATTTAGGCAATATATTAATTTTTTTATATTTTTACTCTCCATATCATAGATATAGGTAAGGTACTCAGTTAATTATTACTTCATAGTTTGTTGGTGCTATAGTTTCTAAATGAGGTTTTATTTTAATGCCCAAATATGTAAAATAAGATAAGATCTTGAAAGTAAACAAGCATTGGTCTGTGTAACAGGCCAATTAGATCTAACAATGCTGGTATGGATGTGTTTAATTGTTTTAAGAATAAAATTATGTTGTCAGCAAAAAGAGCTGACAACGCAACAACAACAATGGGACGGCGGAGGTTGGGTTTAGGAAAAAAACAACAGGGAAAGGACGCGTCACACACCCAGAGACGGCCGCGGGGGACACGCCACAATAACGGGATGGCGGAGGTTGAGTTTAGGAAAAAAACAACGGGGAAAGGACGCCTCACATGCTAGAAGACGGCTGCGGGGGACGCGCCACAATAACGGCACGGTTGTGATTAGCAAATCGAGAACAGGGAAACAAAACGCCACACACAGGACGTGCTCCCCGATCTCACCCCAACCAACCTCCTCCTACGGATTTTCGGCATTTTTGATCACGACATGCGCTTGAAATACATTAGTTTGCACTTTCGTGTTGGCCACCACGAAAAAAACCGAGAAAAACGTCCCTAGGCCCTAGTATTGTGCATGCTGACTCACTGAAATAGCTTACTATTTACAGTGCTTTTCTTACTATGACAAGTCAAAATGTCTGCTGTGAAAAAGGTCCATAGCTAGCATGAACAGAAGTGGTGATAGAGGTGAACCTTGGGGACAACCTCTTGTAATATTGAAGGTAGGGTTGCACGATATTAACAAAATGTGATATTGCGTTATCGATTATGAATATTGTGATATTGATATTAACATGAAATTACAAAAGTTATAGGAAAACGCATCAAAATAGATTCATAACAAATAAAACAAGTTTTCTTACAACACAAGATTTATTTCAACTGACTGTATAAATAAATAACGACCATGTCTACAGAACAGGACATGTTTTACTGGTTGTACAGTATAAAATATACAAATAAAGAGAACAGGACTTCTCTGATTAGTTCCGTTTTGTTGTCTCTATCTATTTCTTCACTTACACTGTCACTCTGTCTAAATATGCACACACGTGGTATGCTCCATAGGGTTTGTCACATAGTGGACCCGTGCGCTGACGTGCACTAACATGTGCACAGTAAGCACAGTAACTGGCCAATGAAATGATGATCATTATAGTTTTTCAAGTGGGCTCTAAATCGCCACACAGCCAACGGATGGGACGCAGCACTCTACAAAATAAACTAAATATTGCATATTGCACACTTTCGATATAATATTGCGCAACGTGATAACGATATTGAGTCGATATATCATGCACCCCTAATAGAAACCACTTCATTGTCAGAACCTCAGCTATAGGGTTGATATGTAATACTTTGATCCAATTAAGGAAAGTATTTCCAAAACCAAATGTAGCTATAACGTCAAAGATAAAGTCCACTCAACCCTATTGAAGGCCTTCTCCCCGTCGAGCAAGAGGAGAGCCATGTCTTTTTCTCTTTTTGGTCAGTACAGACAGTACATTGAGAACGCCCTAACATTACTCTTTTACTCACAGATTTGTTTTCTCTGGTGCCGAAATGTTTCACAGTTTAAAAAAACTAAATACTTGTTTAATTTTTAGTTAGAATGCGTTTTAACTTGCATTACTGATATTGTAACGGGTATAATGTTACCCAAATTGTATTAGTAATGCGTTATATTACTGTATTACAGCAAAAAGCAATACATTACTGGAATTAGTCCCAACACTGCTCAGGAGAATCATCATTTTAGAGCTACAGCAGTAGACTTTCAATGTTATAGTATTTAGTACTGGATAGAAATAGTATTTTATATATATCATGCTAAATTGAATTAGGTTGCTTAATAATCTGTCATAATGTTTTAGGCTCCCAAAATGTGTTTTTGTTTTGTTTCTGAAACTCCATTTTAGTAACTCTTTGAACACCCTGGAGACTTTTTGCTCAGTGTTTCTGCTACAAATGTCCTGGAAGATATATTTTATATCCTGACTTGTTAAGCTCAAGATAGATTTCCTTTCTTTTTCTGCAGGCCACAGACTTCCTGTTTCAGGTTTTTGTTGCTGCTGTAGTTTCCTGGGGTGACCACTTCATGCCCCGCCTCCTTGGCATTAGGGCCCAGTGGTTCCCATGGCAACCTGGCTCCAAGCCCCAGACTCTGCAACACTGTCTGTATGGTGAGGAGTCATTCACTGACCATGCCCTGCGTCAGTGCATGCTGGGAATGTCCCACAGCCTGGCTCAGCTGCTGGACAAAGAGCCCTGGAGCAGCCAGACACACAAGGTGGGTGGGTCTCATTCAAATACACTGAAGCTATGGCTCAACAAGATGATGACTGTGTGTGTGTGTGTGTGTGTGTGTGTGTGTGTGTGTGTGTGTGTGTGTGTCTGTGTGTGTGTCTGTGTGTCTGTGTGTCTGTCTCTGTGTCTGTGTCTGTCTCTGTGTCTGTCTCTCTCTGTCTGTCTCTCTCTCTTTCTCTCTCAGTTCATAGACTGGCTCTTCAGCATCACAGAGGGTCCTGAACAGAATCTGTCGGCCGCAACCATCAGCACAGCCAGAGGTAAAACACACCAACATAGTATTAAAATGTGAAGCGCTGCTGAAATGTTGAGCTACAGAAACAGTATTGTTGACGATACGAGACACTGTGGGCCCCCCTCAGACAAAATCAACTGTTGATTAAATGACCAAGAAGGGGGAATACCTGGATATAATCAAAATACTTTAATACATTCTCTTTTGTGGATTATGTGCAGAATTACAGGAGATGCTTGGACAGATTCAGACATTTTTCAGTACATTTGGATCAGTAATTAGAGCCGCGTTGCTATTATCCTTCCTTATGCAGACACCAGCTCAGAGCGGGACTGTGTGCAGCCAGAAAGCAGTTAATCACCTGCTTTAATCTTTCTTTGTTTGTAGACTACATCCTTGTGGTTTGCACTAGCTAAATCCTGGGACCCACAGTTTATTTATTGACCGCCTGCTTCCATGTAGCAAAGGTAAAACTGCAGAGAACATGCTTGAGTCTTCAGAGCCCTGAAGCCCCGTCCCTGCTGCTGCACAGAGCAATGTTCGCTTGTTTAGTCACAGTATTCACAGTTTATTGATATTGAGCCTGTCCGAATTGCGCCAAATCGACTTACTGCTACTTAGCAATTCCGGTGAATGGAGATATTGTCCGTTCAGAACATGCTGACTGCTTTGTTACTGTTATTGCTGCTTGCGGCGTTGTTGAGCAAACTTTCAGGGCCAGCTATAGCAAAACTGAATGGAACATCACAAATCAATAGATAGATCTGTCTTGACCCCTGAAATCCAGAATATTTTTTTTTTTGAGACTTATGGTTCAAAAGTTACAGGCCACAACGTAAAGTTTGTTAGCGCCACCATCTGGCCAGATTGCACCACATTCGACTCAAAGCAAGTCATTGGGACCCCAGCAGTACACACACACACACACACACGCACACACACACAGCTTGCTTTATAGTTAGATAGATTAACAAGAGCAAACAACATTCTTGGCAGAAATGAAACCTCCTTGTTTGATTATAAAGTGGATTTGTTCCGAGTGGTTTATGTGATGGTGTTGTTTCAGCGGCCCTGTTGGCCCTCAAGTCCTCCGCTGAGTTCAAGAAGAAAGCTGTGTGGACCCGAGCATACGGATGGTAGCCCAGAGGAGCCATGACAGACTGTTACCATGGCAACATAAACAGGTTCTTCACAAAAACACATCTGGAGCTTAAACACCCTGAGACTGCGTCAGCCTGCTGGATGCAGAGATATCTCTGAACGTATGAGACTCACTGCAGCAACATGGACAAACTGTACGTTTAGGATGTTAAACAGAAACGGCAGCGCCTGCTCTACTTCAATCACATATGAAGACGTCATGAGGAATGTGTTCTGTCAAAACAACATATGACCATTAAAAGTTCATCAAATACAGGAAATATTTAAGGATGTGGAATTTGATTTTTTGGCTCTTGAGTTCAACATCTTCTATTAAATATAGATTTTAATGGTCACACATCTTTATGATATCAAACTCACTGAATTTAAAAAGTAACAGTCCCTGTTGTCTTTTAAAAGAAGACTTAAACCATCCAAACATTCTGTCTGAAGGTGTCATTTCTTTTTCATCTTCTTGTTCCATTTTTCCAGGTGGTGCTGTCTCTCCTTCAGCAGTTGCCAGACTGTTACAGAGGCCCCTAAAAAGACATCACTACTGTTAGAAAGTCAGAAAGAAGCAAAACAGTGTGCTATGTGTTGGTTGTCTATAGTAATTTTGTATTCATGGCACAAACGCACAAAACAGCTGCAACCATGGCCATTACAGAATACTCCTGAATGTGTGTGCGTGTGTGTGTGTATATATATATATATATATATATATATATATATATATATATATATATATATATATATATATATATATATATATATATATATACACATGTACAGGTCTGACTACAGCTGGTGATACCAGATGAAAGGTCCAGGAAACAGGAAAGTCAGTAGCGTTCATCATCCACCATGAATGTCTACCAAATGTCATAATAATCCATCCAGTAGTTAGATATTTCACTCTGGACCACAGTGGTGGAATGACGGCATAGCCATCCCTAGATGCCACATCCCCAGCATGGCTAAACACAACACGTTGTGGTTTTAGGTGTTAGGAGTTACATGCTGGAACTATTTCTTGATGAACAGTTTATCAATCCGCCCACTAGTTTACTTAGCAGCTCCGGCTTTAGCTCTGTTTGCCAGATTCTGTGTTTGAGCACAGGGTTCATTCTCTGTACAGGCAGAATGTCATATGATGGTGCCAAACCTGGCAACCTGACTACAATGAGCAAGACTCTAAAGCTTGATTTATAGTTCTGCGTTAAATCAGCGCTGTGTGTTTGTATGTAGGTACATGGAGATACCGACCCTACGCCGTAGCCTGACGTGCACCTCTCAAAAAATTTAACTACACGTTGCAGCGACGCACGTTGCTCGGCCGGGGCTTGGTAGCGTTGCATTTCCCCCGACTTATTTCCTGGTTCTCCTTCTCCATAAATAAAATGAAATCAAGGATAGGGTTAACTTTTCCTGCTACATATTTCACACCGTTGTCAGAAAGAACAGGAGAGGCACTTTTTTTTTCTCTCACTATGAGTAAGTCACTACTTACTCTGAAGATACCATCACCATCACTCTCTCACTCAACCACACACACACACACACCTGCCGGCCCTGCTATTCTCTTAAAGAGATCGACGCACAAGTATAAACTTCAGGCTACTAACGTAGCTATGGAGAAATCTCTGTGTGAAGCTTCCACAGGACCATATATCCGCCTTAAAGCTGCACCAAGCTTTTTACCAAGAGATAGTTCTCCCCCTAAAACCTCACGTAATCTGTAATTTTTAACATCAGTAAAAGTATTGTGATATGATATGATAAAAGTTTAGGAAAAGAGAATGAGTGGTTTAATATTTTCCTTTGTTTAGAATCAAGTAGAGCTCCTTTCATTTTTAAAACAATACATATACAGTGGGGAAAACAAGTATTTGATACACTGCCGATTTTGCAGGTTTTCCCACTTACAAAGCAAAAATCCAGAAAATCACATTGTATGATTTTTAAGTAATTTATTTGCATTTTATTGCATGACATAATTATTTGATACATCAGAAAAACAGAAATTAATATTTGGTACATAAAACTTTGTTTGCAATTACAGAGATCATACATTTCCTATAATTCTTGACCAGGTTTGCACACACTGCAGCAGGGATTTCGGCCCACACCTCCATACAGACCTTCTCCAGATCCTTCAGGTTTCGGGGCTGTCGCTGGGCAATACGGACTTTCAGCACCCTCCAAAGATTTTCTATTGGGTTCAGGTCTGGAGACTGGCAAGTCCACTCCAGGACCTTGAGATGCTTCTTGCGGAGACATTCCTTAGTTGCCCTGGCTGTGTGTTTCGGGTCGTTGTCATGCTGGAAGACCCAGCCACAACCCATCTTCAATGCTCTTACTGAGGGAAGGAGGTTGTTTGCCAAGATCTCGCGATACATGACCCCATCCATCCTCCCCTCAATACGGTGCAGTCGTCCTGTCCCCTTTGCAGAAAAGCATCCCCAAAGAATGATGTTTCCACCTCCATGCTTCACGGTTGGGATGGTGTTCTTGGGGTTGTACTCATCCTTCTTCTTCCTCCAAACACGGCGAGTGGAGTTTAGACCAAAAAGCTCTATTTTTGTCTCATCAGACCACATGACCTTCTCCCATTCCTTCTCCATTGGCAAACTTCAAACGGGCCTGGACATGCGCTGGCTTGAGCAGGGGGACCTTGTGTGCGCTGCAGGATTTTAATCCATGACAGCGTAGTGTGTTACTAATGGTTTTCTTTGAGACTGTGGTCCCAGCTCTCTTCAGGTCATTGACCAGGTCATGCCGTGTAGTTCTGGGCTGATCCCTCACCTTCCTCATGATCATTGATGCCCCACAAGGTGAGATCTTGCATGGTGCCCCAGACCGAGGGAGATTGACCGTCATCTTGAACTTCTTCCATTTTCTAATTGCGCCAACAGTTGTTGCCTTCTCACCAAGCTGCTTGCCTATTGTCCTGTAGCCCATCCCAGCCTTGTGCAGGTCTACAATTTTATCCCTGATGTCCTTACACAGCTCTCTGGTCTTGGCCATTGTGGAGAGATTGGAGTCTGTTTGAGTGTGTGGACATGTGTCTTTTAAACAGGTAACAAGTTCAAACAGGTGCAGTTAATACAGGTAATGAGTGGAGAACAGGAGGGCTTCTTAAAGAAAAACTAACAGGTCTGTGAGAGCCGGAATTCTTACTGGTTGGTAGGTGATCAAATATGTCATGCAATAAAATGCAAATTAATGATTTAAAAATCATACAATGTGATTTTCTGGATTTTTAGGGTTAGATTCCATCTCTCACAGTTGAAGTGTACCTATGATAAAAATTACAGACCTCTACATGCTTTGTAAGTAGGAAAACCTGCAAAATCGTGTATCAAATACTTGTTCTCCCCACTGTATACTGCTGTATACTGTACTGCGTTAGAAAAACAGCCCTATCATTTATCTAAACGGGGCCGCAGACTTTTTTTTTGCAAAAACCTACAGGATCACTATGCAAAAATCATTCATGGTAGATTACCTTTTTTCCTACAGTTTATCTGGCAATCATTGTGACAAAACTCAGAATAACTGCCAGAGTGAAAACATCTAGAATTATAAAATCTTTCTGCATAGTATTATAAACCGCAGTAGAGTGTTTTGGTGTTGGGTTAGCCTTCAAACTCTTGGGTCTGTTACTCAAAACGTCCAGTGTTGTTTTCAGTCCCAACCTACTCAAACTGAACAGCAATAAAACAGAGCTCTTGGTTGTGGCCCCCAAGGTGCTGCTCCAGACGGTTTGAGATCTCATCTTGGATGTGTGCCATCTGGCCATCATCTGAGGCCCGCTACCTTGGTGTAATCCTGGACTCCACCCTCTCTTTCCATACTCGCATCAAATCCATCACCAAATCAGACTTTTTTCATCTTAAAAACATTTCCAGACTCTGGCCATCACTCTCTGACTCCGTGGCAGAAACCCTCATTCATGCTTTCATTACCTCCCATTTGGACTACTGCAATGGAGTCCTGTCTGGGGTCCGCAGCAAAACCTTAGACAGGTTCCAGTATGTCCAAAACTCTGCCGCCAGGGTCCTCACCCACACCAAGACCTGGCAGCACATCACCCCAACCCTCATCAACCTTTACTGGCTCCCAATTAAGTCCTGCATCACATCTAAAATCCTCCTTCTCACCTACAAATCCCTCCATGCCCTGGCCCCACAGTACCTCTCCGACCTCCTCCATCCATACACCCCACCCCAAAACCTCCGATCCTCAGATGCTGGCCTGCTCTCCATTCCCCACACATGACTCTGTACCTTCTGTAAAGTGTCCTTGGGTTTCATGAAAGGCGATATATAAATAAAAGTTATTATTATTGTTATTATTAACGCTGGCTAACTCATCTTACCCAGGGCCAGAACAGGCAGATAGAGCATCAGGATGACAGGGAGGCCAACGTGTGCTGGCACTGTTGAATTCAAAGGAGATGAGTTTGGTGCTGTTGGCTCAACATAAGGCAGGGCCTGGTATATGGTGACACCTGAGGAGGAAACGGAACACATACACAGAAAATGCTCAACTGTTCCTGTACAGTTTTAAACACAACAGTATGTTACCTTTAGCCAGATATTTCTACCATTTAATGCGTGCGTGCATGTGTCTGTCTGTCTGTCTGTCTGTCTGTCTGTCTGTGTGTGCGTGTTTCCTCCAGAAAATGACGGAGGAGGTGGTCAGCGTTCTCTGGAATTATGCTTTGAGGTGTGTGTGTGTGTGTGTGTGTGTGTGTGTGTGTGTGTGTGTGTGTGTGTGTGTGTGTGTGTGTGTGTGTGTGTGTGTGTGTGTGTGTGTGTGTGTGTGTGTGTGTGTGTGTGTGTGTGTGTGTAAAATGCACTTTTCTCACACACTTCCTGACATATTATCATCGGCTCGGCTTTGCCAACTCATTTCCTGGCTTGCACTACTTCCCTCATACAGCAGTACATACAGTTTGAGTGTGTGACACATATAAGCAGCTCATATTGTTCAGCGTTTGTCAGGCCAGCAACCGTATAACTGCCCGTTAATCATCCGTAAAGTAGCAAGATGCCATTTGGTATGTTTCTGTAAAACTACCAGTCTCACAACTTGATATTAAAGGTCCCTGGGTATCCTGCTCTGCCTTTGAGAAAATGAAAGCTCAGATGGGCCGATCTGGAATCTTCTCCTTATGAGGTCATAAGGAGCAAGGTTACCTCCCCTTTCTCTCCTTTGCCTGCCCAGGGAATTTGGCACACCCATGAGAGAGACATCATGGTTTTCAAACGAGCAAAGTGGCAGTTGGTCAAGGCCACACCCCCACCCTCCACATTGACCCCCCTCTCTCCTCCTCAATAGCTACAGACACAGAAATGGCACATCCAACAACAAGGAAAGCTCACTGTGGGACTGGCTCTAGTGGCTGTAATTCTGCACCAAGGCTGAAATTTGGGAACAAGATGTCTGATACAGTATTAGGGGACCACTATGGTCTATATAAAAGCATCCAAATAGCACCATATCATGAGACCTTTAAAACTGATAAATGATTTAGTCACCTTCAGTGGCCACTGACAGGATGTATAAGGGGATCCAGAGTGTGTAGCGAGTCCACAGCATGGCGGTGGAGGGGGTATCCATAACACACAGCAGCTCATGTGGGTACCTGTCACCACAACAGTACACAGCAGAATGTTAACTGAAGCCATTATGGCACTGACAGGTGACTGGATCAGAAGCAGATTAGACTATCCAGGTGTACTTCAACAGGTAAATTAGTCTAAAGCCGTTCCAAGAGGCATGGCTGGACTACCAACGTAGCTAAATGAAAAAACCTCAAACACACACATTTGTTAGGGAATTTACACTGCCGTAGCAACATAGGAGGAGGTGGTCAACATCAAGTTTTACAGTTTTTCTTAATCGCTTTGGCACAATGGACGAATGACTATTAAACTTTTTCAAACTACATGACTAGTTATATGAACATTAGGTCAGTTGTTCACATGACTATAGTCATTTATCATTGCTTTGGCACAAAATGCACCAAGTAAGCCTTGCAGATCAAAATAATTGCATTAATCTGCTATTGAATCATATTGCTCTCAAATGCAGTTATATACATGTTCATTGTGTAAATCCCTACATGCCAAATAGAGCACCCAACAATCACAATAACCTGTCACATATACAGTATATTAGATAATATTTATGTGGTTTTGTTGTAAAAGTTGTTAGATGGATAGACTTAGGGTATATGGGGAACAAGACAACTTCCTTACAATTTAGAGCAACCAAGCGTAAACAGGTGACAGGTGGGGGGGGGGGGGGGTGAGGGGGGGGGGCTGTGTCATGCCAAAGGTTTTTCCCTTGCATTGCAAGGGAGGATATCCGGTGTGATGTCGATAAAATGTTGTGGCCAGACAGAGGAGATTGAATGACCCTTGAGGTTTGATACATTTGCAGCATTTGTTTTTCTTGCACATCTTGTACAACAGTTCCTGATATGGATGGTTGGTGTGTACATACAATGAGAAAGTATAGTGTGTGCCATGGCTGACATCAATACTATTCAGCTGCCTAAATATACAATGTTAGCAACTGGACAATATTACAGAGTGGGTAACTATCACACTTTCAGAGTAGGCATACACTGTCATTTGACAAGATGTCTTTGCATTTTGACTGTCTTGGTCTAAGCCATTGCTTAAATAAATCTATCAATGAATAAATCATTTTCATCAAATCATTTTCATCAAAACAGAAGATCTGTTTTGATGACAATGATTTATTCATTGATATATTTATTTACATTTGATACAGGAGTTAATTCTTTTGATGGAGTAATTAACCTTTTGCAGGTCACATAGAGTGATGTGCTGAATGTACCACGTGGTGTGAGGATTGTTCTTAGAGTGTTTTAAATTGTAAGTTTGTTTCAGTAAATGTGCCAAACCAATTGGGGAAAAACAGTGAGACCTTCCATACTGTTTATGTTATGGATATTCCAAAATAATTTTGTGTGAGTTGGGTCAATAGAGACTCCCTAACAGAGTGAGTCCAACAAAAAGGATGGACAAAGTGAAGAGACAAGCCGTACCGTAGGAGATCCAGAATGTTCCACAAGAAGAACTGTGCACACACCACTGGTTTACTCTGGATCTCCTCCAGCATGATGACCATGGTCAGCAGGAGGTTCTTCTCCATAACCTGAAAAACAGATAGCATGCACAATCCACCAACCTCTTCAAATGGATAAGAACTCAGCATTCTATAGTATACACATGATTATTAATGAGTGTGATACACACTTGGACGAAGCGAGGCAAGAGTCTGGCTTTCTCAATCCCATCTGCGATATGGAAAAGCTCCAGAATGGAGAGCAGCTGGCACAGACTCATCACAAAGCCAACAGAGTAAAATGTGTCTGCTAAGGCATCTGCAAAGTAAAAAATCCAATTTAACATACTAACGTATCCCATTTGGTGGAGGGTTAGCTTATTCCTGCTCTCCTGAGTTAAAATCAATTATTATTTAAAGAGCTGCTCTTTCAGAATGACCTCAGGAAGCTTAAAATGTAGATCCATATTGCACAATATTGCATCTTTTTCTTTTTTTTAATAAACCTTACCTTGACCAAATGTGAGAAACCTGGCCATGGTATTAGCCAGTATCCATGTGTGTCCACAGAACTGGAACAGGTTATATGAGAAAATGTACGCGAGCCTGAAGCTGAGCCTGTAAGAGAAGAAATTGGCATTTGATATTGGCCATTCACACTGTAGACATCTTACCTTACACGGGTGTAACCAGTTATTATCACTGGCTTTCTGGCACAGCTAACTGGCACACTTACAGTGAATGGAGCAGAGCCAGCGTTCATGTTATTAGTGACATCTCTGCTGTTCTGCTATGACCGGTCTAAATGTTTACTGTAGAACTGCACTTTGATAGTAATATTCTCATCAATCATCTACTTTGAGTAAATCGAATTACATGGAAACTGATGGAAAGTACATTTGCTCAAGTACTGTAATTAAGTATAACTTTGAGGTACTTTCATTAAGCATTTCCGATTTGTTAGATTTTTTAGTTACCATATTTCTGAGGAAATTTACTTTTTAATGAAATTACATTGATCTTATAGCTAGTTATAGTTAGTATGCACTCATCTAAAGGATTATTAGGAACATCCTACTAATATCGTGTTTGACCCCCTTTTGCCTTCAGAACTGCATTAATTCTTCGTGGCATTGATTCAACAAGGTGCTGGAAGCATTCTTTAGAAATATTGGACCATATTGATAGGATAGCGTCTTGCAGTTGATGGAGATTTGTGGCATGCACATCCAGGGCACGAAACTCCCGTTCCACCACATCCCAAAGATGTTCTATTGGGGTGAGATCTGGTGACTGTGGGTGCCATTTTAGTACAGTGATCTCATTGTCATGTTCAAGAAACCAATTTGAAATGATCCGAACTTTGTTACATGGTGCATTATCCTGCTGGAAGTAGCCATCAGAGGATGGGTATATGGTGGTCAAAGGGATGGACATGGTCAGAAACAATGCTCAGGTAGGCTGTGGCATTTAAACGATGCCCAATTGGTACTAAGGGGCCTAAAGTGTGCCAAGAAAACATCCCCCACACCATTACACCATCACCACCAGCAGCCTGCCCAGTGGTAACAAGGCATGACGGATCGATGTTCTCATTCTGTTTATGCCAAATTCTGACTCTACCATCTCAATGTATCAACAGAAATTGAGACTCCTCAGACTAGGCAACATTTTTCCAGTCTTCAACTGTCCAATTTTGGTAAGCTTGTGCAAATTGTAGCCTCATTTTCCTATTTTTAGTGGAGATGAGTGGTACCCGGTGGAGTCTTCTGCTGGTGTAGCCCATCCGCCTCAAGGTTGTTCGTATTGTGGCTTCACAAATGCTTTGCTGCATACCTCGGTTGTAACGAGTGGTTATTTGAGTCAAAGTTGATCATCTATCAGCTGGAATCAGTTGGCCCATTCTCCTCTGACGTCTAGCATCAACAAGGCATTTTCGCCCCCCAGGACTGCAGCATGCTGGATGTTTTTCCTTTTTCAGACCATTCTTTGTAAACCCTAGAAATGGTTGTGTGTGAAAATCCCAGTAACTGAGCAGATTGTGAAATACTCAGATCAGCCCGGATCTTTTTTCTTAACATTTTATGGTGTGATTGCGCTTGGTTTCTGCGTTTGGAGAGGCATTTCAACAGACTGTAGGTCGAACACGGATTGTTCACTGTTACATGTTAGTTGAATTTAAGTGTCGGGGCATTCCGCCACGTCTGTCTATTGCGTTCCAAGACAGCCGTGCCGCGATTGGATTTCATATGGGCAAATTGTTAAATTGTTACAATGTAGTTTCAAATCTGCTTTAAAAATAAACATATAGGTTTTGAATATAATGTTCAACTTCGGTAGCTTTACCTATGTGCTAAAACATACAATGACTGAGGAAGCCTAGTGACGAGTCCATAGCAACCAGTGTTGAATTTATTAAGTGTCCTTTGCTGAATGGTCTCAATGTTTTATTGTTTTATTTCATGTGAATACTAGTTTACTAGAGGAGTAACTTAGTATTTGAAGTAATGCAGTAATGCATGAAGTGTGCATTTAGTTTCCATGCTTCTTGTGTTTCCACAACAATGTTAGTGAGTAAATCTACTGAAATGGCCACCACACCATAACAGAGGAGTGTGATGCGTAAGATGAGAAAGCAGAGGTTAACTCACGTATGTCATAACTGTAAAAAATCAAAGTTTTGTCTTGCGGTGAAACTTCGATTAGCATGAAAACATATCCCAGAGAATGGTCGACTCGGTACACATATGTAATTAACCCCTAGGTTCATTTTGCGCCGGATTTGTCCTTAAACTATATAGCTTAATTAATCCTTCCTTTGTGTGGCATACCACTGAATCAAATTAAAATTTTGCATTCAAGGTGCCTGTGGTGCATTCAAAGACTGTTTTTTCATTCATGCTCCTTACATAAGTAAGGAGCATGAATGAAAAAACAGTCTGGCCTGTTTGTATTTCTTTAAAAGGGTGATAGAATGATTATATAGGGTATTTCACACTGTTCCTTAATGTGTCCTAATAGGATATGTATCATTGGTTGGGCAAAAAATTGCCCGAATGCTATTTTATGGGCCTATTTGTAACAAGAGCTTTTCTTCCAAATATGGTATGCTCATGAATATTTAGATGAGCTGCACGCTGATTGGTTTGAGCGAACCACATAGAAACATATTGGAGACGAGACAGCAGGTCTCATATTTAAGACACTGCAATGTTTCGTTACAAAATTCACTTCTGAGACTTTTTTTATGCGATAAATCAACTAAATGTTCAATGGTGTTTTTTGCCCCCAACAGCTCCTTCCAGGCAGCCTCCCTGCCTCCCTAACCCTAACCATAACCAGTGCCTAATCCTAGTGCCTTCCAGTCAGCGCTGCCTGGAAGGAGCCGTTGGGGGCAAAAAACACTGATAAACTACGAAAATTGATGGCTAATTGCAAATTTGGTAAGACGTGTTGGATTTCAGGAGGTCCACACAGTCTGACGAGACAGCGGCAGCCCCGCTGCGCTCCATACCCAGGAGAAAGTCACCGTTTCTGGGTAACTGGACAAGCGGGGCTCTGAGGAGCTGCCTGGCTTCCGGCATAACTATAATATATTTACAGTTTGAATTTCATCACGCCACTTATATAACAGCTACCCACCTTAAGGTCTTACAAAGCCAATGCTTGTGTCCGATTTCAATTTAATGCATTTTTGTGAATAGGAGAGGTTTCATTAGCGGCTAGTGTCCATTCAATCCTATGGGTAAAGATCGCGGCTAGCTGCATGCCCTGGAGCTCCGTCAGGGCCTCGGCATTTGGTCGTCCAGTAACCCACAAACGATGACTTTGCGCGGGTATGGAGCGCAGCGGGCTTCCAGTCGTGATGGAGATCCATCTAGCTCATAGCGAGCCAGGGTCTATGACGGAGGACATGCCGGGTGACGAGGCAGCACCGGCCGCTGTCACGTTAACCTGCTGAGTTCCTACTGAACTGCGACACACAGTCGGACAAAATTTGCAATTAACCATACATTTTCGTAAAACAGCCCATATTTCACCTCTACATAGTTGATTTCTCGCATAAAAAAGTCTCAGAAGTGAATTTAGTAATTAAATAGCGGATCTCTGGAGATTTGTCTGACCTAGCTAGATTCAGAAGACTAAGCTGACCTCAGGTCAGTGGTGTAGCCTATGCAAATGTTGGGGCGTGACAAAGACTAGGAGTTGAGGAGTTGAGGAGTTGAGGAGTTGACGTCAACTTTTAGCATTATTGAGATTCACCCGTTTTCAGCAGCAGTTTCAAATTGTGAGATTTGCAGAGGAAAGGAGTGTCAATGGGATTTTCGGGTTCTATGTATGTCCTATTTACCCTCCAATCTGTCATTTTTCATCTATGACAAGGTAAAATTGGTTTTGTATTCTGTCATCCCTTTAAACCAATCCCAACCGTCCTGGGCAGAGCTAAGCCCCGGCCGCAGTGACGGAGCCTTGCTAAACAGATAGCATCCGTTGAGCCAGACTTATCTATAGTATACTATATGTACTATATATAATTCATACAGAGTAAACTAATATGCCTTCATAGCACAGGACATCAGTACAAATAAATGTGATGCACATACATTTAAATATATAATATGTCATATTTCTGCATGTCTAAAAAACCACTATACCTATGTTATATGTTGTGTTGAGTTGTGTACTCCCATTATCCCAAATGTAAATCATACAATGTCACAAAAAGAATTATACTCAGTAACCGTAATACAAAATTGTAATAAAAAAAAAGTCTGCCACATGGGCTCATTTTTTCATTGATTACATGCCACTTTGCAACACAGTAATACAGCAGAGACCTGGGGCCTGTTTCACAAAAGCAGAATATATAAATCCAGGATAACTGATAAAGCGAGGCTCGACTGAATGCGTAAGCAGCCTAAACATTAACTGACCACGGCTCTGAATTGAAACCGTCATAATCATAGCATTCAAGGATTAGGCTACTAATCATTTTCACAAATTAACAGTAGTACTCTTTGCCATGAAATTTACCATCAATATTGATTTTCTACAACGCTAAAATATGATGCGTAAATATCTCTTTCACTCTGTTCCTCCCTCTCTCTCTCATGGGCTAAAATATAAATTTCCTAAGTCATATTAACTTCCACTGCTCGCTTTTAATGCAAAGTGTACAACTGTTCGTTTTTGCAAATGACAGTGACTCATTGAATGGTTTCAGTTAAGAGCAGTATTTCATAAATGTATATTTTTAGACTATCATTCAGTCAGTCCGCTATTATCTGCCACGCTTTTTCTCGCGTTTTTTAAATTTTTTTATAGAGGACGAGTTTCTTTCTCTACATATTATATGCCTTGCTCCCTAATATACTGTATGGACATAGAAAATAAAGACACTGAAGAAATTGGACTAAAATCTAGAAACTAAAAAGATAATTAAGTGATAAATTCCATACACACTGTAAACATGAATGGAACAGAGTATATTCGTCAGTTATTTCTCCCCAGCAAAAAAGGTCAAAAACCATTAAGGTGTCCTCTCCCTGTTGTTACATGAATGTACAGTAGCCTACATCACTAGATAGTTATTGGTCCAGTGAACTAAGACTATAATTTGGGAGGATTGTACAATAAGAATATGTTCTTAAAATTGTTCAATCCTCCCAAATTATAGTCCCAGTTTACTGGACAACACAAATTGTGTGCTAAGAATTCCAAATACAATGCACATGGAAGAGGAATAAACATGATCCTTATTGTTAAAGAATAATAAAAAAAATTCTCAACTAAAATAATTCAAGGTGCATTGGTCAACTATAGAAATGTAAAGCATTGTATGTATTGCCCTTAGTAACAGACTTCATTTAAAACACATTTGAAATGTTATCAGCCTTTTCTAATTATCTCAACAACTGCCATAATATATCCATCAAACTTCTAACAACAATATGAACAGCAGTCTTCATACAGCAATATAACCGTAACAATGACTGTCACATGAATAATTATAAAAAAATAATGGTCACAACTTTAACTAATAACAGTACTTAAATGAACAGCAATATGCACCTGTTGTATCCAGGCTGATAACAATAAGGTGAAACCACTGCTGGGTGATCAGAAAAGGCTCCAGGATTAAATAAATCCTGGCTGTTAGCCTGGTCAGGAGCAGGCTAGCTGTACAGAATAAATCACCATGGTGATATATGTGCCTCCGCTTTTGTGAAACCGAGTCAAGGTTAAATTGAGCTAGGATAACTGGGAAATCCCGGCTTAATCCCTTATCCTGGTTTTGTGAAACAGGCCCCTGATTTATTATATCAATCTAGATGACTACAATGTGCTACGCTGACAAGTGGCTGATGCTAATGCTTGGTGGCTAAACTGTACCGTAACGTTATAATGTTACAACAACATTCAACACGCTCATAAAGTTATTTGTAGTATGATTGTTTTGACCAGTGTTAACAGCACAACTTGACCATCCATCTTCACAACGTCCTCAAAGTCTGTGTTTACATCCATTGTTTCGATTTAGAGACAGCTGGCAGCAGAAAATTACATATTATACGTTTTAAGTAAACAGTCCTGTCTGTCAGCCTGGGTAGTTTTAAAGCTCATCTCGTATGTCAGATACATTATAACTCTAAGCCTACCATAACCATAACAAAGTATTTAGCTGTAAATGCTTGGAAAGATGACAGTGAATGAAGCTTTGTATATGATTTGCCTCAGATTTCTTAACACGCACTGTAAATACAGAACAGCGAAAACTCAGACAATGCTGTCAAATTCTCACTTTACTCACTTACATTCTCTTTCTGAAGTCTCCTTCTGTTGCCGGTACTGTAAGAGGGGCTGCTCATAATCCCTGTCTGAGTTGGAAGATAATCATTTTTTTTTAAGTTTGTAGCTTCTTGGCAGAGGTTTCCTCCCAGTAAACAGAGACCGCCTCTTACTTCATTCTCCTTCGCAACTGGGAGCAGAACATTGCTGCAATATCTGTGTTTTGTAGTGCTTCCTCTGGCTGATTGTTACAGTTATTACTTTACAGCGAGTGGGAAGTGCACATTCCACTTGTGAGTATGACGTCGGATAGTCCCAGCCCCTAAAAAAAAAACACTGGGCTTACTGTGTGGCGCAGGAGAGAGAACAGAGAAGGATAACAATGAGCCACACTCACAGTTCATGTCTAGAATGTTAGGACTATCAGCAGGAGCCACTCACACCACCACCAAACATAATCACACACTACATACTATATGATGAAAGCGAGGCACAGTGTAAATTCTTGACACACTACTGTTGTATTTGTGTTACTGACAGAAATATTATAAGACTATAGCTATATAAGACAATGAAACATACCAGTGGCTTACTGAACGTTCACAAAACAACTTATTACAGTGATAGTCAGCAGTGGCGTCTATAATGTGAATATAGATATTAAATGTTCATCTGTATAGGTCCCAGTAATATTTGTGTGTTATGTACTGAAGTATCACATGACACGGTGAAGATATGTTTGAGACAAATCATTGAGGGTAGGGTTACTACTTTTCAATGTAATCATGCTCATTTCAAGCTCTTGTTCTGGATTACTCATCTAAAGTCACCGCCTTGCTAAATTTGTATTTTTACTCTCTAAACCAGTCACTGTCTCCACTCCTAGACACCTCTTCCTTCAGCAATCTTAGCTGTCTGAGTTTGGCTGTGAACCATTTGGCTTGTCATTGTTGTACTTGTGGTACGTGATGGTATACAGCTGTCCTCATCTGATGTATGACTTCACAGCCTCTGTGTACTCTGTGTTAGCAGTTCTGAAAACATCCCAGTCTGTACAGTCCAGTCCTGGTTGGCGAGCGTGCGCTGTGCTTCCTGCAAGTTGGCCTGCGGAGGAATGTAAACACCAGCCAGAATGAATGAAGCGAACTCACAGGGGGAGTAGAAGGGTTTGCAGTTAATAAAGAAAGTTTCCAGATCAGGAGAACAGTGCTGTGGAATCACTGATATCATCACACTGTTAAAGGAACACGCCGACTTATTGGGAATTTAGCTTCTTCACCGTAACCCCCAGAGTTAGACAAGTCGATACATACCCTTCTAATCTCTGTGCGTGCTGTAAGGCTGTCTGACGGCTCCAGCGGCATCTGGCCAGCACAGAACATCAGGTGAATGGTTCCAGCAATCCTACTGCTCCGAATAAGTGACAAAATAACGCCAACATGTTCCTATTTCCATGTTGTGATTTATAGTCACAGCGTGTACAAAAAACAACGTAACATGAGACACAGCCATCTTCTAACTTTAAACAAACCGGGAACTATATTTCTCAGGCAGAAGAATATAGTACTTGGGCGGAGTGATATGCTCGCAGCAAGCCTGTCTGAGAATATAGTTCCCGGTTTTTTTTACTGTTAGAAGATGGCTGTGTCTCATGTTATGTTGTTTTTTGTACACGCTGTGACTATACAAATCACAACATGTAAATAGGAACATGTTGGCGTTATTTTGTCACTTTTGTCACAATTCGGAGCAGTAGGCTAGTTGGAACCAGTTACCTGCAGGATTTGTGCTAGGCTAAGCTAATGCTGGAACCATCAGACAGCCTTACAGCACGCACAAAGATGAGAAGGGTATGTATCGACTTGTCTTACTCTGGGGGTTACGGTGAATAAGCTAAATTCCCAATAAATCGGCGTGTTCCTTTAAGAGTGATGTATGCTTCTGCATAAAATCTATGCCGTCAGGTAACTTTATTTATACCCTTAGGTAGATTTAGTTTACAGTGAGTGTTGACACGCACGCACACACACACACACACACACACACACACACAAACACACAAACTCACCTGTGGAGATGAACAAGCGCTTCTTCCTCTCCTCCGGTGTTTCACTGCATGGGCAAAGGTGAGCACACCTTTGAGTAGAATGTCCAATAAATCCACGGAAGATGCAAGTAAAGTGGCAATTTAGTTTGATGGTGTTGTTTTCCTGATGTTAATGAGCTCATCTCTGGTGAAAGAGCTCCAGGTCCCGCAGCAGAAAACTGAATTTACAATAAAAACAAGACTAAACAATGTGCACCAAAACACAGAGTTGACTGTAGGCAGCACCATCTTGGCTAAGTAATTTCATAAAACTGTAGTTCTACTATTGCACAGAGGAATACAATATATGATACACAAACAATACCTGTTTACAGGATACAGCCTTATAGCCTTTGGTTGGCTAAGATTTTATATTTTAGTATTAACAACCAAGGCAGCAACAACCACCCTAATTTGGGCGTGCATGTTGTAAAAGTTCTGTTTCCAGTCTTTCATGGATTTACAAACACATGGGGCTGCTCAATAAAATAGTATGCTCTGCTCTCTAGTGGTGGAAATAATACATCAATCCTGCAAAGATCTGAATAATCTTTGATGGTAATGAGTTTGTAAACAGTTAGTCATTGGTTCAGCTTTTCCTCCAGCATCTCTGTGATTAGAAGAAACTTCGTATAACAGTTGACCTCAGGCTGCTTTACAAACATGGTTACAATAGTTCAGAACACAGTACGCACATTTGTGTATATTCTGTGCTTAAGTCTGGGTGGCAGGAGAAATTACCAGGGTCAGGGATAACTTACCTCTCATATGTATGACAGCGTATGCCCATTGTAGGAACAAAATAAAAGACTCACAAATCACACATTCCACCTTTAATTTTCACAATATGTTTCATATACTGTGAAGTAGTTTTTCATTGTACTGTTTTAGTACATTAGTCTGTAAAGGTGTTTTATGGACAGACTAAAGACTAAAACATTGTGTTTAAAGGTGGTATGCCAGCCATGACTACATTAATTCCTTGGTATAATTAGGAAAAACAAATGAGAAGGGTGACATTGACAGATGGAAAACAAATTAGTCTGCTCCATGGCTCAGGACCTCAGCTAGCCACTAGCATTATATCCTCTCTGAAATTCCAGCTCGTTGTATCAAATGCTGCACAGCACTCCAGAACCCAACACTAGTGCATGCTGTATGCTATGACCTTTCTGCCACTGCTGTGGAGTCAGACTAATGATATTGGTCCATGGTAGAAAGTTGGAGTCTTGGTTTAAGGCAGAACAAATCAACTTGGTTGAGGTGAAACTCCATGGATGGAACCAAAGATCCACAGTTTCTTTAGGACACTGCTATCTTTTCTTTTTCGGTCAATTCATTTATGATCATGGAAGTTTAGCAGACGTAATAATGGTAGCTTTCAGCTCTTATTGCTGGCTTGAATTCGGATGGTCACAGGTTAATTAGCTCACGGAGATATCTTCATATAATAAAAATAATAATTATAATAACTTTTATTTATATAGCGCCTTTCATTAAACCCAAGGACACTTTACAGAATTACTGTGGCTAAGCTAAAGGAGGTTGTAGGCTGTGGTAAACAGGTGGTGTTTCAGGATGTTTTTTAAAATATGTCCAGGGATGTAGCATTTTGGATATCTGCAGGAGGGTTTTCTAGAGGGATGGGGCTGCAACACTAAAGGCTCTGTCTCCGAAGGTACAGAGTCTGGTGTGGGGAATGGAGAGCAGGCCAGCATCTGAGGATCGGAGGTTTTGGGATGGGGTGTTTGGATGGAGGAGGTTGGATTGGTACTGTGGGGCCAGGGCAAGGAGGGATTTGTTGGTGAGAAGGAGGATTTTATATTTATTTTATTTGTATTTATTCATTTCATTTGTTAGGGACCATGTCCAATTTTTAACATACATGTTGCCATTTGATGCATTATACCAGAGTTAGCCTTGGACTAATTTACATCTGCAGTCCCTAGGTAGGGCACAATTTAAATACAACAATTAAAAACATGACATCTATCAAAACAACAAGACAGATCACAAATCCTACATCAATATAATGTACATTGTGACACACAAACACACACACACACACACACACACACACACACACACACACACACCTGTTCAACACCATGTTGAAAAACAAAAAAATAAAAGTAAAAGTAAAAAAAGCAGGATGTTAGTGGTTGCAGAATTGATTGGTTTTTAAATGGAACTATAGGTATTTATGTTGTGATGGCTTTAACTGAAAATGCTGACTGTCCAAAGGTTGTATAAAGTTTGTTAGCTGATCAGCAGCTTGAGCTGCACTGTTACCATGTACAAAGATTACTGTGGACAGACAAGGAAATAGCACCTGATTGATGATTGTTCACTCTAACAAACTGAGACCAATGTGTTAAGTATGATTCTACCCATTTAATGGAACCTAGGTAGAAGTTAAATGTATATAATGTAAATAGGAGAACAAGAAGAACATGATTAATGGTGTCAAATGCATTCTTTAAATCTAGGAAAACAGCACCAACAAACCCCACTCGATCCAGCAGTGAAAAGGCCCTTAATCTTCAGAAAACTCCCCCCAGAGCCAATGAAGACATTATATAACTATTTTCACAGGCTGAGTAGTACTCCTGGTGATGTGTAAACTGATCTTCATGTGTGAAATCATTAGAGTGGCCCTTTAATAATGACTCATGAAGATACACTAAAGTGTCTGAATGAGTCTCTATTAGCTGCCAAAGAAGACATATTGCTGTGCTGTCAGACATAGATAGCTTTTACAAGGTATTTTATAACTTCTCAGAGCTCATAACATTATTAGTGGGAATGCTGTTCTACAGCATTCCAACTGTTTTTCGGTTCTTTATTTATTCTTCGTTTTATTGGGCCTATTGTTATTCGGTTCTTTATTGGGGGAATGCTGTTCTACAGCATTCCAACTATTGTTATCCTGTTCTTTATTAGTGGGAATGCTCTTCAACAGCATTCCAACTATTGTTATCCTGTTCTTTATTTTTGGGGGAATGCTGTTCTACAGCATTCCACCTATTGTTATCCTGTTCTTTATTTTTCTGCTTCTTATTATTCCGTACGTTTTTTGGCTCTGCGTAACTTCTGCATACTTTCAGCTATTTAAACCATTCAACTTTTCAAATGTTCAGCTCTTTCAGCTAATGATGGGACTTCTTCAACTTTTTTTCTACTATTTATACTTTTTAAAATTTTAAGCTTTTTAACACTTTTTTTAACATTGAAGTGAATGAGAGCAGCCTTCAACTCCTTAAAATCTTCTTCCGCTCCCAAAATTTTCAGCTCCTTCATACTTTCACCTACAGACGCCAAACAAACTTTAAAATGTTCACAAAATATTCAGCTATCCGGCTATTACCTTTCAGTGTGATATCTTTTACAGTTTTTGAGAAAAAGCTGTTTAAGTTTAGTGATTATTTCAGGAAATTTTATCGATTAAACAGAGTGTGTATTGCGCTGCTTTAGAGTGATGATGTCATCATGCAGAGTGTGAAGCTTCGAAAAAATTATCTTAGTTCCTTCTTTGTAAATTGCTCTCCTGCTCACAATATCTACTTGTCATACACAATTTATACATCAAAACATAGGTATTTTTGTCTAGTTTCAGAAAATTTGTTCAGCTTTGTGAAACGCCTTTTACTGTTGGCTGGTTGAGCTTCCAAATGACAAGAGGTCTAAATCTTTCTCCATTGGCTCCAATGTTGGCACTCCTGGATATTTCCCAGCGAAACACTGAACGAACCACTTTTTAAAATCGCTGATATACCCACATTTTTATGTTTAGCCATATAAATTTTATACCGATATGTTCACAAAGGCCGTGTGTCTCTAACGGTCAAGTTGCTGTTTCGATAGCATGTACTGTTGTGGATTTATTAAGGCTTGTTTGAAGGGTTCTCTCACACTGTCTCTCACTCATTAGGTGTGGAGATTAATGATCAAAGGGAGGCTTTATAAGTACTCAAGGAACATTGTTTACCTGCCTGACTATAGCACAGTGGTTATGGTGCATGGCTGTGGTGTGGATGGACTGGGTTCAAATCCCACTGTGGCACATTAACCAATGTGTCCTTGGCTAGGATGGAAATTGACCTCTTCAACTTATTCTTATGGATTTAAGCTATTCATCCAGTTCAGCTTTAGCTATTCATGTTTTATTTTGCAAACACACTCACACACACGCAAACACACACACACATATACACACACACACATAGAGACACATTCACACACACACACACACACAGACCCACACTCAAAGACAGACAAAGTCACACACACATACACACATAGCACAGACACAAACACACATACACACACAAACACATACACACAGACACACACATAGCCACACACACACATACACACACACACACACTCAAACACAGACACACACACAGACAGACACACAGACCCACACTCAAAGAATGACAAAGTTACACACACATACACACACACAGATACACAGACATACACATAGCCACACACACACATACACACACACAAACACACACACACTCAAACACAGACACACACGCAAACACACACACACACACATAGCCACACACACACACACACATACACACACAGACTCACACTCAAACACAGACACACACACGCAAAACACACACACACACACACATAGCCACACACACACAGACACACTGATGACACTTCAAAGAGATCTCATCAAAGCATGTTTATAAACATGGTCAAAGGTACTTAAAAGCCATGACAACCCTTTCACAGACAGTCCACTTGAATGGACCTTTATCACAGCAGACATGTTGACTTGTCATAGTAGGAAAAGCACAGCTGACAATGATAACCTTAACGATGGCTCAATTCCATCAAGTGTTCCAGTAAGATATTTCAGTGAGTCAGCATGCACAATACCAGGACCTCTCCTAAGTGGAATTCAATTCAATTCAATTCAATTTTATTTATAGTATCAAATCATAACAAGAGTTATCTCGAGACACTTTACAGATAGAGTAGGTCTAGACCACACTCTATAATTTACAAAGCCCCAACAATTCCAACAATTACAATAATTCCCTCAAGAGCAAGCAGTGCGACAGTGGCGAGGAAAAACTCCCTCTTGGGAAGAAACCTAGGACAGACCCAGGCTCTTGGTAGGCGGTGTCTGACGGGCCGGTTGGGGGTGTGATGAACAGTGGCGATAATAGTCACATTAATAATGGAACAGTGACTGGATGTAGCGGGAAGCTGCAGGGTTCAGCAGGAAGCAGCAGGGTTCAACAGGAAGCTGCATGACATTGCAGGGCACCGCTGAGCTCAGCAGGGAGTGCAGCAGGACCACGGCAACAGCTGGAACCAGGATCTTGGTGCCAACGTTCTCCAAGGAAATACACTGGGGGAAAAAACATAAGGACTCCGGGGAGTAAACTCCCCAGAAGCTAGGATTAGTAACAAGCATTGCTGGGACTGGATACACACAAATAGTAATAGTAATAGAAAGGGAGAGGAGAGAGCAGCTCAGTGTGTCAAAGGAAGGAAGTCCCCCGGCAGTCTAGAACTATAACAGCTTAACTATAACAGCGTAACTAAGAGAGACAGGTCATAAGGAGAGGTAGCTTTTTCGGGCTTAGAACTCTCCCCCTGCCGGATCGGGCTTGGCTGGCCTGCCTCCCTCTACTTTGTTATGTATTATTAATCTAACAATTATGAAGAGAAGCAGGTGGACCAGTTAGGTGGACACTGCAACTCCTCACTCCCTAACTATAAGCTTTATCAAATAGAAGAGTTTTAAGTTCATTCTTGAAAGCGATTACAGTTTCTGCCCCCCAAACCCAGATCGGGAGCTGGTTCCATAGGAGAGGAGCCTGATAACTAAAGGCTCTGGCTCCCATTCTACTTTTAGAGACTCTAGGTACCACCAGTAACTCTGCATTCTGGGAGCGCAGTGCTCTAGTGGGACAATAGGGTATTAGGAGCTCTTCTAGATATGATGGTGCTAGACCATTTAGAGCTTTGTAGGTCAATAGAAGGATTTTAAACTCAATCCTGGATTCAACAGGAAGCCAGTGCAGAGAAGCTAATACAGGAGAAATATGATCTCTTTTCTTAGTTCTTGTGAGAACACGCGCTGCAGCATTCTGGATCAGCTGGAGAGTCTTAAGGGACTTATTCGAGCAACCTGACAGTAGGGAATTACAACAGTCCATGCATGGAATGCAGCCATCATTAATGGTTTAATACCAGGACCTCTCCTAAGTGGAATGCAGCCATCAGTAATGGTTTAATACCAGGACCTCTCCTAAGTGGAATGCAGCCATCAGTAATGGTTTAATACCAGGGCCTCTCCTAAGTGGAATGCAGCCGTCAGTAATGGTTTAATACCAGGGCCTCTCCTAAGTGGAATGCAGCCATCAGTAATGGTTTAATACCAGGGCCTCTCCTAAGTGGAATGCAGCCATCAGTAATGGTTTAATACCAGGGTCTCTCCTAAGTGGAATGCAGCCATCATTAATGGTTTAATACCAGGGTCTCTCCTAAGTGGAATGCAGCCATCAGTAATGGTTTTGAATACATGTGCTTTTCCTGCTATGACATGTTAACATCTCTGCCGTGAAAAAGGTCTATACAGCTTTCTGCATTTTTATCTGTTTCTCACAGTATCTTCTCTCGTCTTCTGTCCTTTTATCCTCTCTTCTCCCTTCTCTCCTTCTCTCTTTCCTCTATTTCCACTTATTCGGCCCCATTCTTTTCACGCAATATATTTCACATCTCATCTCAGCTAGATTGATGCTTTTTCGTTCTATGCAGTGTATATCTGATAATAATGAAAATATTTCTTCTTTCAGCCTTTTCAACTTTCATCTTTAACAGTATTACAGTATTAATTTGTTTCATATTTCTGCATATGCATTATCAGTTAGAAAATCTACTCAGACCTCACAATGTTCTACATATTTGTCATTATTCAACCTTTAAAGCAAACAGTTCAGTTTAGCATAAACCTTTAACTTTTTAATGAAATTCATACTTATTGAAACAATTTCCGCTTTTTCAACTATTTTCACTACTTCAACTTCTTCTTACGGATTTAAGCTATTCAACCAGTTTAGCTTTAGCAATTCAGCTATTCAGCATTCCCAAGCATTTTCTGCAGGAAATGCATTTTCTAGTTTATTCTTTTTATTCTTAGTTTTATTATTCCCTCTTCCGTACGTTTTTTGGCTCTCTGTAACTTCTGCATACTTTCACCTATTTAAACCATTCAACTTTTCAAATGTTCAGCTCTTTCAGCTAATGATGGGACTTCTTCAACTTTTTTTCTACTATTTATACTTTTAAAAATTTAAGCTTTTTAACACTTTTTTTTAACATTAAAGTCAATGAGAGCAGGCTTCAACTCCTTAAAATCTTCTTCTGCTTTAAAATGTATCTCCTCCTACATTCTTCCACCTACAGACGTGATTCAAACTTTAAAATATTCACAAAATATTCAACTATCCCGGGTCTACTTTTCAGGTTGATATATTTTACAGTGTTTGTGAAAAAGCTGTTTAAGTTTAGTGATTATTTCAGGAAATGTTATCGATTAAACAGAGTGTGTATTGCCCACATTTTTAAGTTTATCAACATAAATTTTATACCGATACGTTCACAAAGGCCTTGTGGTGCTCAGGATGACGTCATTTGACTGATAGCAGTTATCATGTTGCCACTGTGACGCTTTGTTTGAGAGCTCGCTCTCAGGGACTTGAAGGGTTCTCCCACACTGTCTCTCACTAATCAGGTGTGGGGATTAATGATCAAAGAGACGCTTTATAAGTACTGAAGGAACATTCATACTCTCACTACTTCAACTTATTTTTACGGTTTTAAGCTATTCATCCAGTTTGGCTTTAGTAATTCAGTTATTCATGTTTTATTTTGCAAACTCACACACACGCACACACGCAAACACACACACACACAAGCAGACACATAAACACACACACACACACACACACACACACACACTACTCAAAAACACACACACACACACTCCCCCCACACACACACACACACAAACACACTCCCCACACACACACACACGCCGGCTCGTCGTACACACCAGCGGAGAACCATCAGCCACTTATGCTCAGGAGAAAGCTCTGCGTGGAGCCTCCGCAGGACCATGAACAACTTAGTTTCTAAAGAAGCAGGAGGTAGCAAACAACCACCGCTGGCTAAACTATTTAAACATGCTGGGTTGGTTCAGGACACCCCCGTCTGTCACTAGCAACGCTGACGCAGTGTTCAGTGATGATTCTTTCCGACCAATCTGTAGACTGCAGGTTTTTACATCACCTTTTAGTAGTGTAGTGGTACTAAGAAATGTACCTGTTAGCAGGTACCAGGGCCTTTTTTCGTAATGGAAAACCAAAAAAGGCATGTAGATTTGGTACAATGTAATGGAAAAGCGCCATATGTCTGATAATAATACAAAGTATGTCTTCTTTCAGCCTTTTCAAGCAATTCATTTCAAATTTATCTTTGACAATATTACAGTTCAGGTTATAGCTTTTCTAATGAAGTATTTTAGCTCTTCCTTTAGGTAATGCAGTTTAGCTTCCAACTGAACATTTTCCAGATGTATCAGCAGTTCAGTGCAATGCGTTTGAGCTTTAAGATGTTTCATACAATTTGTTTCATATTTCTGCATTTGTGAGTCATTGTCAGTTAGAAAATCTACTCAGAC
>NC_041349.1:30960486-30962986 GCF_004354835.1 Perca flavescens
TCAGGACACCCCTGTCTGTCACTAGCAACGTTGACGCAGTGATCAGGGTGGTGGTTATGGCACATGGCTAGGGGTGTGGGGGGCCTGGGTTCAAATCCCACTGTGGCACATCAATCAGTGTGTCCCTGGCCAAGGTGTTATTTGACTTTTTCAACTACTCTCACTACTTCAACTTATTTTTACGGTTTTAAGCTATTCATCCAGTTTAGCACGTGTGTGTTTGCGTTTACACGCAAAAACACACACACACACACACACACACACACACACACATACACACACACACACAGACACACAAGCAGACACATAAACACACACACACAAAGACACACACAGACACACATGCAAACACACACACACAAACACACACACACGCCGGCTCGTTGTACACACCAGTGGAGAACCATCAGCCACTTGTATGCTCCGGAGAAAGCTCTGCGTGGAGCCTCCGCAGGACCAAGAACAAATTAGTTTCTAAAGAAGCAGGAGGCAGCAAACAACCACCGCTGGCTAAACTATTTAAACATGCTGGGTTGGTTCAGGACACCCCCGTCTGTCACTAGCAACGTTGGCGCAGTTATCAGTGATGATTCTTTCCGACCAATCTGTAGTCTGCAGGTTTTTACATCACCTTTTAGTATCGCATCAGCTCGCTTGGAACCTCGACTGAGTGGTACTAAAAAATTTACCTGTTAGCAGGTACTTTTTTTCGTAATGGAAAACCAAAAAAGGCGTGTAGATTTGGTACAATGTAATGGAAAAGCGCCATATGTCTGATAATAATAAAAAAGTATGTCTTCTTTCAGCCTTTTCAAGCAATTCATTTCAAATTTATCTTTGACAGTATTACAGTTCAGGTTATAGCTTTTCTAATGCAGTATTTTAGCTCTTCCTTTAGGTAATGCAGTTTAGCTTCCAACTGAACATTTTCCAGATGTATCAGCAGTTCAGTGCAATGCGTTTGAGCTTTAAGATGTTTCATACAATTTGTTTCATATTTCTGCATTTGTGAGTCATTATCAGTTAGAACATATACTTAGACCTCACAATGTTCTACATCCTTTAAAGCCAACAGTTCAGTTTAGCGTCAGCTTTAAACTTTTTAATGAAATTCATACTTATTAAAACGATTTCCACTTTTTCAACTATTCTCACTTCTTCAACTTCTTCTTACGGATTTAAGCTATTCAACCAGTTTAGCTTTAGAAATCCAGCTATTCAGCATTCCCACGCATTTTCTGCAGGTCGCACCCTTAGGTCATATATTAATTATATATGAATTCATTATATAAGAATATAATATATAAGAATTAGTGCAGGCCTTAGCCTGCACTAATTCCAGTAGTGGATGTTCTAGGAAAGGGTGTATTTATCCACTGATAAATACTCTCATTAACCACTTATGTCGCCTTCTTAATCCTTCTTAATAGCCCAACATGATTGACTGCCTGCTGTTTTAATGTGGACTCCAGAAGTAACTTTATCTCCTCAAGACATGCAGTCACCAGGCCATCTCACTAAAATAGTGCACTAAATATATCCTGTTTGTGCGGCTGGGTTTTCAGTAATTCAGCTCCTGTCAAGTTGGAGTTCAGAGCAACAACTGAGGTTTTTTTGATACTGTTGACCTGTGACAGAAAAACAAAAAGCTGCTCTCATCACATTTTTTCTGTCTGTTGACTATATGGATATATGCATGTGTCTTGCGGCTTTAGGTGCAAAAACTGGAATACTATGTTTACAATGTCACATGTTTACCACAAACGCTAACGTACAATTTTGAATCTTTTGTTCATAGATTATTCACACTATGTTTTCACTGTGGCAAGGCCAGATTAACCTGCTTGGAGGCCCAGGGCTAAATGAGCTGCTGGGCTCCTGTTATTCCCCCTCTGTACCGCTTCTCTGTGCATTGTCTACACTGTAAAAAAAACACACGTAAAAAGTCTGGCAGCAAAGTTGCCAAACACTTTCAAATTACAGTAAAAAACCTTACATTATTTTAGAGGAAAATTCTTTTTTTAAATACAGAAATTTCCTGTAAATATTTTCTGTATTTTTACAGTCTAACTATTGTAGAATTAAAACAAATTATTGTTATAAAACATTTCTAGAATGTTAAACAAATGTATAAATCTTTACCAAAACTAAATAATATTGCAAAAATACCTTAGAATTACATAATTTAAATGAAAACGGCTGTTTTCATACGGTTTTCTTTGGTAAATTCACAAGCTTATCCAATCCATCCACAAGAACTCCCTGTTAAAGGACAGATTTCTGGATGTAAAACACACAAAAATTATGTAAAATGACTTTCAAATACCCTCCTTTAGGTGTTTATTTTATGATTATCCAATCTATTTACGGTAAATTCCTGTTTAGTACTGTTTTTTTACTGTACAAAAAAGAGAAGATAATGGGACAATACCTTCCAGAAACATTGTAATAATAGTCAGTACTTTATATAAAAAATATTTGAGAGTATTTACAAGCAACC
>NC_041349.1:30967986-31075486 GCF_004354835.1 Perca flavescens
TATAGCAAAAGGGGAACTATGGGCAATTTGGGAATTCATACATGTGTTTTCAAAATGTCAGTAAACATTAAAAAACTCTCAAAAATCCCAAAACTCAAATTTGTGATGTCATCTGATATAATGAAAGGAGCTTTTTCAAAAACAATGAATTGAGAAAGATTTTAAAGATGACACTGAGAACATCCAGGGGGATGTTCGGAGGTAACGGGTAGATTTTCTGTTTCAGAAATGAAACGCTAACATAGAATAAACCTCATTTGTTTTTTTTTTATTCTACAAAATTAGTTTCACATTCATTGTCTATAAAGCAGCTTAGTAACCTGATGACATCATAGTTTGAGTCTTACATTTATGGTTCGTGGCTTTGCGGGAGAGTAGCTCTTAATAGGGCTGTGACGATAACCGCATCACCGCAATACCTGCGGTGACGTGCCACTGCCGTGGTGATGACATCACTACCGCCATCACCGCATTTTTTATTTATTTTTTTACTTTTTGCTGCCAAAGGTTACAAGGAGAATACATGTCGTGTGATATTAAATATTATGAAAGCAACAATCATTGTTTAGTTATCCTCATCAACAGTGTAGGAGCCACATAGTGTATGTTGTTTATGGTCTCATTTATATTATTTATTGATTATTGTGTTGTGCACTTGTATTGTAGGTGGTGGGCGTTTTCATCGCGGTTTGAACGGAAGTTATAACATATTTGTTTGCTTCACCTGATCACCTAGTGAGCCTGGGAGCGAACACTTTCTGTTGACCAATGTTGCGGCTGTAAGCGGTCCAACATAGTTTTGCCGCGAGGGACTAAACACTGAGAGATACATAAACACACTGTGACGCGCTCAAGGATTGTATTGCAAGGATTTATTCCGCCACACTAACACGCAAATTTCGACTCAAAGTAACTTTACATTTGGTAACTGCAGTGCTAGTTGTATTTTACATGTGGAGGAGTAAATCATTGCAATACAATCGTGAGCGCGTCACAGTGTGTTTATGTATCTCTTGGTGTACTTTGTTGTATTCTCTCCTATTTGAAGAGGTTATGGAGAGAAAAAAAAAACTTTTATTATTGATTTTTATTTGATTATTATTATTATTATTATTATTACTACTACTACTACAGGTAACGTTTAATATAATACACAGTTGGGAAGGCAAAGACATTTCTCTGTTCTCAGCAGAGGTGGACATTACCGCTGCAGTGTTTACCAGTGCACTTTAGCCTAGCAGCTAGCGGAGTTTCCTTCTGTTTATAGATTAATCCTGACAAAAACGCACGGTTAAATTTCAGCCTGCATGCACATTTTGTAGCCTAAACAGAGCAGCTCATGTTGGTAGTGAGAGCAACAAGTTAGCGGAGTGCCAAGTTGCCCTCTCTGCTCTCTGTCTGCTCAGCTGCTAGAACGCTGTGCTGCGAAGTGTCTGCACTCGCCATTGTCGGCTAACAATTACTTTATTTTTAACTTTATCGACAATAGAGCTTTCTGAACTGTCTGTGGAATAGATCAACCGAGAGGAGAAAAGGCAACGCGGCCTTAAATGACAGCAAGACACAGTAAAGACTCTGACATTGAGCTGAAATGGAAACACTGCAATCTTTTTATACAGTCTATGACTGCAACATATGTTGTATGTAAGCCTGTCACGATAGTCAATAAATCGAGTTATCGCACGATAAAAAAAAATGAGCTCGATCATTTTTACGGCCGCAATAATTTCCATTTGCATGCTTGTTTGTTTTCCTCGTCTCTCTCTACCAGAGAGACTGGAGGACCACTCTCGGTTCCTTAGCCTAACGAGGAGTGAACCCTCTTGTCAGTCGCATGGTCTTTGGTGGGCGGGACTCCAGGCCGAGAGAGAGAGACAGAAAAACACTAGTTGAGAGTTGGAGCAGGGTTTCCCGCAGCACTTTGCAGTTAAGGCGCCGTCAAAAAAAAAGTATATGAGCGATATCCACCGGGTTACTTGGCGTCCCGTTTTCTTCCTTTCATTCCAAACCACACAACTGACAACCTGCAGGTGGAGTGGGTGGAGACAGGCTCGGACATACACGCCACTGGACTTGTCAGTCTCGCAAGCGGTTTCAGGAAAGTGGCTGCATGTGTCCGACAATGCACAGAACATTAACGGTACAAGCCTACAGCTGTCCGCGGACACGGAGTGTGGAAAGTATGTCAGAGTTGTGTGTGTGTGTGTGTGTGTGTGTCCGCCCGCCCCCACGAAGCTCCGACCTGAAGAGGAGCAGAAGCCGCACCTTCGCCAAAATGAAGACTGAAAAACAGAACTATTTTGGTACATTTACTGGCCATGTGGCATATAGCCATACAGATAGATTTAATTTATTAATTATATATTATTTAAATTTAATATTTTGTGTTAAATAATTGTAAAATTACAGAGTCTGTAGTCTGAGAACTTACGTGTCACAAACGGCAATCCCACAACTGTACATCAGCGTGAAAGACGACATACTAAAGGAGATCAAAGACATATTGTGGATATTTAAAATGTCTTCCAGTTCCAGTGTTAAATATTCTTTAGAAATAAAAGTATATTGATCTTTGAAAAGGTGTACCTGCATTATTATGCCATTATCATTATATTAGATGCAAATGGTCTTTCAATGACAATATTATCGTTTATCGCAATAATTTCTGGGACAATTTATCGTCCAGCAAAATTTGTTATCGTGACAGGCCTAGTTGTATGGTTTAAGCCGATGCTTTTTCGGGGGTAACGCTATTTACTCAACTGACAGTATTGACAACAGATAAAGCCACCGTGTCTTGAGAAGCTTGTTGTTTTATTGTTCACGTTTAACTCACTTTACATAATCTTTGTTATCTCTTTTTCCTCTCACTTTTCCTCACAGCTGCACACTACTCGTTCTCCTTGCGCGACCACACAAGCACTGACATCACACACTTAAGGCACCCTGCTATTCTTGCTCTAACTTACGCTACTCTCTTAAGGGGGTTGCGGTTAACCGCCATACCGCGGTGATACGTTGCTTCTTCACCACGGTAAGAAAAAAACTACCGTCACAGCCCTATCTCTTAATCAAAAATATCAGAGGTGAGATTAAAGGCTGTTGCACACCAGGGACGTTTTTTCCATGCGATTATTTCACATGTCAATATATTTTTTCGAACTGTTGTTTTTGTCACAAGTAGTGTTCACTTATGAGGATCACCAAACAACAACACATAGGCTGCTGTCTGAACTACAGACTGTACGTCAGCTAACTTTATTACTTCTTTCAACCTTTACAAAGGCAGCACATTCTTTCCGTTTTTAACTTTCACAATAATAGGGCTGCCACCTCTTAGTCGATTAGTCGACTAATCGGTCGTTTTGGTCTTAGTCGACTAAGATTTCTTTAGTCGATTAGTCATTTTTTATGCTTATTCATGCTTTATTACTTATTTCCAAGAATCTTCTGAGCACATTTATGGTAAACACAAGATTTAAAGTGGTGCTTTTGCAGGATTAATTGTGGAGAAACTCAGTTTTACAGATGGTTAATTAACTACATTTATATTGTGCTTTTCTAGTCTTAACCACCTCTGAAAGCGCACAGCTCTGACAATTAAATCAACTAATCGATTAGTCAACAAAATCGTATAAGTGTTAGTTGACTAAGTCGAGGACAGCCCTACACAATAAGCCCGAGACATATACTACACTGTTTTGCAGAGGGAATTCAATTGAGTATTAACTGTATACTCAATTAGAGTTGGAGGAAACTCAATAAATAGCTTACAGTTAGAGCCCTGCAAGCCCGTTGGTGCCCAACGGGGCCCGACAGTATAAGCCCATTCGGGCGGGCGCTTTTTTTTTTTTTTTTTTTTTTTTTTTTTTACAGATCGGGCTCGGGCTTATTTTAGCTTCTCTCCTCATTGTGCCCATCTTAGTAGCGTGTGACGTGTGTGTTTGCGTTGGTAGCAGAGACAGCGCGCATCAGAGAGCGCGCGTCAGAGAGAGAGAGCGCATCAAAGAGCGCGCGCGTCAGAGAGCTTAAAAGTGATTGATGTTGGTCTAGGGTCGGGCCGGGTTCGGGCTGAAAAAATTGCAGGCATTGTTACAGCTTTTCCTGGGACGTACCAAAAGCTAACCTCCGTCCCTCCACTCAGCAGTCTGGAAACCAGACAGGACACCTTTTGGTGATTGTGAGGAGCTGCTACATTTATTTGTTCTCAAACTGCAGAATCTAGCTGCTGTACAATCACTTCATATCTTCACCACTAATCGTTAACTCTCCAACTGCTCTCTCTTTCTCGTCCGCTCACATCACATCTTTCGTCAATTTCTTTCTCTCTTCAGCATCTGTCCGACTGATATGGTAGATGAGCTGGCGCAAATATCCAAAACCTTTATTGAAAACTGTGGCAAATTTGCACCGCTGTCGGTGTGAATAGTTTTGATGTGAAATATTCACAGCCGATTATTTTGCATATTGGCGTCGCTTATTTGTCACGCCCCTGGTGTGTAACTGTCTTAAGTCACACATGTGTAAGTCACAAGTTTTAACCTTCACCGTCCTGAACAAGTCCCAAGTCACTGTGTTTAGACCCAAGTAAGGCTGTACCAACAAAAAGGGGTGTAACCTCTTGGTTGCTGTTTTTTTGTTTCTGTTTACAAGCACAGACCAGGTAAAGCAGCCGTTAACAATGCAGGGGCCCGTTTCAGGAAGGAGGTTTAACAAACTCTGAGTCTAACCCTGATATCTGAGTTGATTTATCCTGAGATGGGAAACTCTGAGTTTTTGAAAAAAAAAGTAATGTAACACAAAAAATGTGCTGGGATGTAGGGCATGTCAACGATGGGAGACGTTAATGATACGAGGATGGCTAAGGTTAGGTAGGCTACATAACTGATGGACTGGGAAGAAAAATGATAGCGCTCAAATAGGAAGTTATCTAAAAATTAAAATGTCAAGGGTTTCAATATCATCTCCAGACGTATGTTTAACTCCCTGCGAAGTAATACAGCTTCTTCATCAACGGGATCGTTGACAAAAGGAAATGCCATGTTCGAGAAAAAAACTTTCATAGTCTGCCTAACATGGTTAATAAACCAACCCTGTTTTTTTATTCATGCAGGTAACAAACTGTGCTAAAATGAGCTTGATTAAGACTGATAAATGAATGATGAAATAAAAGAGCACTGTGTCAGAGGGAGGAGACTGAAAGGAGAAAACCTGCTCCCGACCAGGCTAGGTTCACAGAGTCCGAGGTTAAGTTACCTCTCTTTCTGAAACGGAAAACCCAGAATTACCCTCATCTCAGGGTTAGCAAACTCAGAGTTTTCACTAAACCTGCTTTCTGAAATGGACCCCACATGTCATTTGGTACCTCCTTCAGCTGTATGTGGGTTTGTGAACTCCTTCTTAGCCTCTGCTGGGCTCCCTCTTGCTCTGGGCTATCCTTTTCTCAGCCATCTGTTGCACGAGTCTTCACCCAGGCTATTCAGACCGTAAAGCAGGTTCTCAGGCTGGCTGTGGGACAGCTGTCTGGTCTGTTGACCCTTGTCAAACTGAACACAGAATGAGAGCCATAACATGGGTGAGAAAGATGTGGTATGGTACAGATGATAACGTGTGATACTGTATGGTGAACATCTAATTACTTTAGCTTTCTGTATCTCCTTGATCTTCTTATCTTGGTATCCTCATTTCTGCCATCTTGCCTAAACAGGGATTAAAGAATTAGGGTGAGATTTAAAAACTATAAATTTTTTCAGATTTATTTGTGGATGTTTCCCAGCACTGACCACCAGCTATTTATTTATTTAGATTTACAGCAAAAATGAAACTTAAAATACATATTTCATTACAGACTAAGTGCAATTGTCTGGAGGGAGAAACACTTATAAATAGAGCAGGTAGCCTACAGTATATCTTATTTCTCAGTTTGTTCAATTCCCTGTCTATTTATTTTTATGTGGAAAGCGAGAATGGAAAGACAGAATGATAATGTTAATTTGGACACACTGAATCATGAGTGAAAATAACGATCACATTGAAATTAAGATGTTGTGGTCCACAAAGCAGACTCTCCGTTTAATGTCATGTTGTAACTTAAATGAAGCAGGGGTAAATTGTTAATTACAACGTGTGGTTCACTGTTCATAAAGTAGAACCAACGTAAAGTTAGACAGCTAAGATAGCTTATTGAAAATTGAGGCATAACCTGGTAACGTTAAACGGCGGTTTTCCGGTTATAAACAGTGATGTTAACTACCTAGCGTTAGGAGCAATGGAGCGTTATAACGTTTCCTCAATTACTAGTTAGTACCCAGCTAATCAAGCTGACCTGCTAAACTGTCTACTACTAACCTTACGTTACTTAGCAAGTTAACGTTAGCTACTACGTTAACTGCCACCTGTCTTTGTAAGGTCCGTGTTTGCACGAGGAAATAGGAACTTAAGTTAAACATGAAACGTTGACGTTCCTAAATTAATGTTAGTGTTAGTCAACTGACAAATATAATGTAGCTAGCTAGTTAACTGTTATATATTTAGCTAGCTAGCTAACATTATGATTGATGCATGGTTCACATTCAAGGCTAAAATTACATAAGGACAGTCTTATGTAGCTAGGCACATACACGGCAAATGCTAACGTTATCCCTGCTGATATTTTAAAATTGTGAAACGTATGTAAGTGTTATCTTAACTCGTGTCCAGTTGATATCTCGTGAGGAAACTGCATGTAAATAAAAAGAAAAGTATTACTTTACCTTAAGTGAAAGCTGAATGTGAATCACCGTCCTGACTCCTGCAATACGTTATTATCCACACTGTCTCTGCGTCGAGAGTTTGACGTTAGCACAGCCCCCCCATGAAGTCAAACAATATCATTGGTCAAGATCGTCTCTGCCCGGTATGATTCATCCAATGATTGTGCAACATTCAATTATTTGAATCTGCGCGCACTTTCTTGATATCTGAAGCACATAGACTAAAGAGACAATTTCTGTTTACATTTCTGTTTAATCAACCATTTTAAGGTCATCGCTTCACGTCCAGATGATCAATGTTCACGTTGATGCTAGAAGCCTTGGTTAAACTGTTGAGCCCTAGCCTCCCTTCCCAGTCTTTCAAACATTGCATGTATTGCTAAAAAAAAAAAATATATATATATATATATACCACAACAATGTAAAGCTTTATTTATACTGTGTTCTCCCTGTCTTTATTCACTGTATATTACCTCAGCCCCTGAAAAACTCTTTGTTCCCTTTGACCTGTAGAAAGTGGGGAGAGGCAAAATGATTGGAGGGAGCAGTAGACTGCACAATGACCTTGCATTTTGTTGAACACTGTGACTCACTTTGGGTCTTAATATTAAGAGAAAATTGTTTTAACAACAATTTTAACTTCATAAGGAAAAGAACATGTATGCTACATATTCTATTTGAAGTACACCAAATACATAAAGAAGAGTTCTGCATATTAGTTTCTGACTGTGGGGAATTGGGAAAAACAGTAAAAACTTCCCAAAATTTCTAAATTGCTTATTTTCATGACATTCATAACAGCCTTTTATGAAAAGCCTACTCTTTCAGTTTTGAAATGAAATCACAGATAATTTCTCAAATAAGCATAATGTTGCAGATGTCCATACGGTTTGTCGGTAGGCATGACTTTCATAAGAAGGGACACACTTTAAATGGGCAGCCGCACACAATTCAAGATTCCTTTATTGTTACATTAAATTACAGGTATAGGACCATATCAAGCAACATCTGACATTACACAAATGGCTCTGTTGTGTCTGTTGTGGCGTATAAACGCAGGGTTGAATTAAACTGTATGAGGGTTGGAACTAGCGGAACAAGTTAGGTTAGGTGGTGTGCAAGTTAGGCTAGCAGGTACATATTTGAGGTATTGGTGTGCATTAATATTGATTTATCACCCCTTATAAAAGTGTAGCATAGCTGTGGCACAGGCAATCCATTTGTTACAAATGAAACACACATTGCCCAATATGTGCATCAATGCCTGTGTAACCATTGCAATTCAATGGAAATTGTAGTGTAATTTCAGAGGCAGGGGTGGTCAGATCACCAAGGTCTTGGAGAGGCATTTAAGGTACCGTACATGCATGAATATTCATTCTACCTGACATAAGAGGGAAGCTCATGCTCCGAGCTGTTTGCATAATATAGACAGGAACAAACATCAAAAGCCAGAGTGGACACAGTATAAGACATCCCCACAGACATCAGTAAGCAGTAGGGGTGTGACGAGACGCTTACTCCACGAGACGAGACACATCACGAGATTGGGTTCACGAGAACGAGACGAGACGAGATTTTTAAAAAAAATGTAAAGAAATCCTCGATGAAATATATGAATGGAAAATAGTTTTTTTATTCAACTGAAAAATCACAAAATGCAAAACAATTTAGGTGCATTTTGAAATCAACTATTAATGATGAATGTTATTTAACTTTTTTTTTTACTATTTTAATGAATTATATGCAGTAAAGGACGTGAAAACACTGCAAAATGTTTTGTATAAACTCTACCAACTGGCTTCTGCCCTGTACAATTTCACACGAGAAATCTAACTCCTTTCCACAAACCGAACATAAAAAAATAAACAGTATAAATAAAATAAATGTGTATAACAGAAAAATAACACTTTAAATGCAAACAGTAAGTGTATCAATAACCAAAGTACTGCTCTCTCAAAACTACAAGTGCAAACAGAAACAATTTTTTTCTTCAAGCATGAAAAAGAAAATATAAGCATGTCGACTGTTTCTGGCAGCAGTTGAGACCTTTGGGCAGTAACTATGTCTCCTGCAGTAGAAAAAACACGCTCACTTGGAACAGAGGTAGCAGGGATGGAAAGGTATGCTTTGGCAAGTGGAGACAGCAAAGGATATTTAGAGCTGTTTTCTCTCCACCACTTCAGAGGGCAGCAACTGAGTGGGATAAGGGCCTCTCTTCTGTAGAGATCAATTTCCTTCTCAGTCCCTCTGCTGGACTTTTCTGTCTTAGAGAAAGAGTCCCCTAGTAGATGCTCAAGCGCTGACTTCTTGGAAGCAGGTTCTCCCTCTTCTGACTCGACTCCCAGAGCCCCCTCTCCTCCATGTGTGGAACAGTGAGCTGCTGCCTCTTCTCTCTCTGTACTCTTCTCTCCTGTGGTCTTTAAACAGCAGAAACACTGGTTTTAACCTTAAGCAGCAAAGCAGTCCCCCCTCTCCCTCTAAACACAAACACACTCAGGAAGACAGACTCGCGTTGGTTATGGTCTAGTTGCGGTAGAGTCTGGAATCTTGGGTCCAGCGCAGTGCTTTCTAACAGAATATTGTGTACATCTCCGCTGTATCTCCCTGAAATATTACTGAGGATTGCTCTCTTTGTGTCTGCCATGGTGGGGGAATCACCGTCATTTGGAGCCATGCTCTGTTCAATCATGTAACCCACAGTGTCTCTCACAATGAGAGACACTGTGGGGCTCTTCTCCTCACATAAGACTGTGGTGGCTGTCTTCAAAGGATTCAGCAGCTTCACAAGGTCTTCGGCATTCACGATATCGCTGCTGTCCAGTGTGTCAATGTTACGGGCATTTTGTCTCATCTCAGGGCTGGTGAGAGCTGCTGATATGGCAGCTTGCTGCTCCAGGTAACGAACCAGCATATCTAAAGTGCTATTCCATCGCGTGGTAACGTCCATGATTAATTTGTGTGGTGGCAGTTGTAGCAGCTTCTGCTTGGATGTGAATAACGCGGCAGCCGTTGAACTCCGGTGAAAAAAAGCTGTTACTCGTCCACCCGCCCAAGCAAGCGAGTGACGCGCGGAACGCCGAGGCCAGCCTGGGTAGCGAGGTTGATCGTGTGTGCAAAGCACTTGATGTGCGGCTCTAATCCTGCCTCACGCACAGCCACTTCCATATTACGCGCATTGTCAGTCACAATTGCGATGCCGTGGTTTGTTTTTTTAATCTCCCAGTCAGTGACAGCTGCTTGTAAAACTTCAGCTATGTTTGCCCCTGTATGGGACTCGAAAAGTGGGCAAGTCTGCAGTACAAAACTTTCCATTTCCCAGTCACTGTTGATTATGTGGGCTGTAATTGTGATATAGCCCTGCGTACACCTAGAAGTCCAACCATCAGTAGTTATGGCGATGCTTTTTGCCTCTTTCAGACTCTGTACAACCTTGACCTTGGCTTCTTTGTAGAGGTTTGGGACTACAGTGCGAGTTAAATGCGCGCATGATGGGATGACGTACCTCGGTTCCAGTGTGTGGAGGAGTTGCCGAAATCCGACATTTTCCACCACAGAAAATGGCCTCATATCAGCTGCAATGAAAACGCCTATGTCCCTCGTTATTGCCGTGGCTCTTGCACTTACCGGTGGCAGAGATGCAAAGGCTTTTAGAGTTGCAAAGGCCTTTAGAGTTTGTTTGCCCTTTTAATGTTTTCGTCGCGGGTGCAGTAGTTAGTAGAGAGCTGTGGTGGTGCTGTAAGTGTTTTTGCATAGTGCTCGTGTTAGCCGCGGTATACGGCATTTTTTTCTTACAATGTTTACATATTGTGTTCGTCTTGTCTGTCACTCTTTCGCCGTTTATTATTTCCGCAGGAAAACCAAAATGTTGCCACACAAATGATTTAAAAGTGGCAGGGGGATCTTCAATAGTAATTTCACGCTCCATCACGCTGACATCACATCGCCTCACGAGACAACTTTTCACCTCGACGAGAAATCTCGTCACGTTTTAATCTCGCGAGATCTCGTAAAACGAGATCTCGTCACACCCTTAGTAAGCAGTCAATGGAAAAAGATGTTGGGCCATGAATCTGAAATAGGCCCATGGCCTCCACGGAAGTGAAATGAGGCAAGAACATCAGATGCCCCCTAAAATATTAGGATGGTGAAGATGTAGGCTTATCCAGGCTGAAGGCTGCCTGGCTCTCAGTGTTTGTTATATAAAATAAAACTGCCCACAAAATCCTGAGCCACAATCATAACATTAAAGCGCCCATATTATGCTCATTTTCAGGTTCATAACTGTATTTTAAGGTTGTACCAGAATAGGTTTACATGGTTTAATTTTCTAAAAACACCATATTTTTGTTGTACTGCTTAGCTCTCTCTCACTGCTGCAGATCCTCTTTTCACCTGGTTTCTGTTTTAGCTACAGAGTGAGACCTCTTTTCATCATCTTCTTCTGTACTATCTTTGATTGCACTCAACATGCTCAGTAGCTCAGATGTAGAGCATGTCAGCTAGCTAACTCTAGAGACAGTAAAAGAAAGCCTGTTTCTCCAACTTTGGTCAGTTACAAGGCAGGATTAGCTGGGAGACTTCTAAATGAGGGCGCACATGTAAGTAGTTCTTTTGTAGATTATGGTGAACTTGTGTGTGTTGTAGCAGTGCTTTGCTATTGAGAACGACGTAGCATGCTAGCATTAGCATGCTAACGCTAACGCTACGAGCTAACGGTTGTGGTTAACCAGCTCATTTCGGACTGTGACGTCACAGTCCGAGCCGATTTTGAACAGCTCACTAGGAGACTGAAGGCAGGACACATTCAGAAACCATATCTCACTCAGAACACCATGGATGGATTTTTTTCAAAGTTTGTATGTGTGTGGAAGCATCAGAGACACAAAAGAACACCCCAAATCCCAGAAAAAGTGATTTTTTCATAATATGGGCACTTTAAAACAGGCAATTTCTGAGATAACAGCAGAAACATTTTTTTTCTTTTATCAGGGAGTAGCATAACCAGTCTATGTCCAGTACCAAATGTCTCCGTTAGAGTGAGGTGAAGCACAAACGTTTCAGCGTCATGTCTCTCCTCTGTTTTCATTACAGTCAGAGCATGTGAATGCAGCGGCAACTGTTCATCAATATAATGCACTGTAACTCACTGTAACCACTCATACCTGCCGTCATTTGTTGTGATTCTCAGAATGTTTCTCAGACCGACGTCCTCCACAACACTAATGGGCCTGCAGTCTGTAGCTATCCACTTCGTTATGGCATTTGTTAGCTTCTCTTGCCTTTGTTTATCTATACTTCTCCCACTTGCTGCATCCAACGTAATCTGCCAAAGCCTTGCGCCACTGTTTGTTTTGTTGAATGATTTTCTGGTATCAACGGTGTGTATTGCATTTAGGTGATATTTCAGACTGGAAGTACTTCGGTGATAAGAAAATTCAACTTTGCAGTTGTTACAAATAACTTTGGTTCTGTCTACTGCACCGTCTGGAAGAACTTTAAAATGAAAATGGCCATGCAAAAGTTCTGTACCCTTCTCCATGTTTGTTGATTTGTTTTTCTTTTCCGGTTCTTGTAAGCGCGGCAGCAGTCAGCACAGACTTTTACAAAATCAAAGCCTGTGAGCAACAGACTTTTACAATAATAAAAACGGTGTTAATGCGCGATAAAATAATTGTTGGCGTTAATTAATTAATGAGTTAACGTGATTATAAATAACACGTTAACTTGCCCAGCCCTAATTGTTAGATGGGTAATGATCAATTCTGCTAAGATTTTTGGTGATGATCGGAAACGTAAAGTATCGTGAAAAGACCAAAAATTGCATCAGGTTGGAAGTGTCCGAATATGGCCAATAACAGTGAGTGGTGTCTGAACGTGGACACACTGACGCTAGCTACTTAATAGTAAGCAGTATGCTAACGTTAGATTGTAATGGAATGAAGCAGCACTTTCTACCGTCAAAAATCACAGAAGGCTTCTGAACCAAACAGTACCCAATCAGACTTGTTTCAGGAGTAATGTGACCTGGAATTGGGGAGAATTTAGCAACATTGGCAGCCCAGATGACAATGTTTACTGCAGATAGCATGTAGCTACATGGGACAATGTTAACACCGCAGTAGCTTCAAAAAAAAAAAAAAAAACACTCCAATCCTTCCTACTTGGACCAGATGACCAATCTTAGAAGGCTGGCTTAGAGTTGCGTAACACCTTGCCAAGAGTAGAAAAAACTGTTGAAGTGTTGTCGGTGTTGAAACCGGAGCGTTCAGAATAGTTGGCAGTCTATTTCTGTTTCCAAAAAAAAATAAAAATCCGAAAGTAAGTTTTGGCCACATTCAACATGAAAATCCAATATTATAACATTGTAGATATGACAGAAAACATGGAAAAGCATAATATGTGACCTTTAAGGCAGTATTTATGAGCCAGTGGAACGAAATTATGTTCACATGTGCACTCTGTATGTACAGTGGAATGACAATACTATCTATCTATCTAGCTATCTATCTATTTAGCTTTTTATTATTAAAATCTATAAAAAACACAATACTTCAACAACAATACTAAACCGCTGCAGAGGCTGAGGCTGCTGCGGTAGTAAATCCAATTTTATTTCAGATACAACAGCAACCCAGTGAGACAAGGGGCTCGTATCCCAGGTCTACTGTTTGTCTACTGGTTTGTGGTAATATGATTAATGGTAATGCTTTTAGGGAATATTGAAATATACATCACTGAACCACAGTGTCAACTAACATGATAAAGCCAGATTATATTGAAATGAACTAGTTTACATGTCATAGCCTCCTTCTCACCCCTGGAACCTGAGACACATTGATCTTAGTGTTTAAAATGGCCATAATTGGCAGCCACAGCATCACTAGAAAGCTGACAGTAAACATAACAAGCTTTAGTGTGGTATGGAAAGAAATTGATTATACCAGTAGTATAATAGTTGTTACCTGGATATAACTCCAGTTCTATGAGTATGTGCGAACCAATAGTGAAGCCTGTTAGAGGGCAGAGCACATACGAAATAGAACCATGACTCTTAAACCTTGGCCCCCTCCTTGGCCCTCTAGCTTATAGTGTTCTCTCTAATAGTGCTGCATACAAATATTTATGACAATTCTAGCTCTCTCAAACCAAAATGAAGATGCTTGTCCAGCCTTAGCATTACAACGAGCAAACAGCGCAGAGAGAGTGAGCGTTATCACCAAAACAAAAAACAGCTTATTTCTAAAGCAAAATGAAAATCCTCCCTACAAATAATCACATCATCACACAAGCTGTCTGTGCACTTTAGTGGAATTATGGGTAACACTTTACAATAAGGTACACAAAAAAATAGGTAGTTAATGATTAGTTACTGTTTTTGAAAGGGTAGTTACCCTTTTTTAGAAGGGTAGTTACCCTTTTTCAGAAGGGTAGTTACCCTTTTTGAAAAGGGTAGTTACCCTTTTTCAGAAGGGTATTAGCCTTTTTCAGAAGGGTAACGAATGGTTAGTTACCCTTTTTCAGAAGGGTAGTTACCCTTTTTCAAAAGGGTAGTTAGCCTTTTTCAGAAGGGTAGTTACCCTTTTTGAAAAGGTTAGTTACCCTTTTTCAGGAGGGTAGTTACCCTTTTTGAAAAGGGTAGTTACCCTTTTTCAGAAGGGTAACGAATGGTTAGTTACCCTTTTTCAGAAGGGTAGTTACCCTTTTTCAGAAGGGTAACGAATGGTTAGTTACCCTTTTTGAAAAGGGTAGTTACCCTTTTCGAAAAGGGTAATTACCCTTTTTGAAAAGAGTAGTTACCCTTTTTCAAAAGGGTAGTTACCCTTTTTCAGAAGGGTAGTTACCCTTTTTCAAAAGGGTATTTACCCTTTTTCAGAATTGTAGTTATTCGTTACCCTTCTGAAAAAGGGTAACTACCCTTTTCAAAAAGGGTAACTACCCTTCTGAAAAAGGGTAACTACCCTTCTGAAAAAGAGTAACTACCCTTTTCAAAAAGGGTAACTAACCATTCGTTACCCTTCTGAAAAAGGGTAACTATCCTTTTCAAAAAGGGTAACTTCCCTTCTGAAAAAGGGTAACTACCCTTTTCAAAAAGAGTAACTACCCTTTTCAAAAAGGGTAACTACCCTTCTGAAAAAGGGTAACTACTCTTTTGAAAAAGGGTAACTAACCTTTTGAAAAAGGGTAACTACCCTTTTAAAAAAGGGTAACTAACCATTCGTTACCCTTCTGAAAAAGGGTAACTACCCTTTTGAAAAAGGGTAACTACCCTTCTGAAAAAGGGTAACTGCCCTTTCAAAAACAGTAACTAATCATTAACTACCTATTTTTTTGTGTACCTTATTGTAAAGTGTTACCAAATTATGGAATTACTGGGGTGTAAAACGCATGACAACCCCCCCTGCTACCACACAAAACCAACGACATTTCATGTGTCTACACATCACAAACAGCATTCACACTGCCAAGTAACCATTAGCAGCAGACACTTCAGACCATGGACAATGAACAGTAATCCCGGCATTTTGAAAAATACCACCACAAACAAGCAATATTCTTAATAAATAATATTATTAGAATGGTAATATATATATATATATATTTATGGTATATTTGGGAAAATGGTCATTGTGCAGAATTACAGTAAATGTAAATAATGTTAAATTTACAGATTAAAGAGTAATTTCTAATGACAACCATTTTCCCCAATACTACTAGCCTGGGTAAACCCTGACGAACTTCCGGCAAATTTGAGATTTGCTGTGCAATAGCCCATTCAAACCCATTTCCAATGTCCCCAAAATCGAGGCACCAATCACAACCGCTGAGGCGGGCTTTACACCAATCACAACTGCTGAGGCGCGACGAGGATAGCGCAGTGAGCAGCTTTTTGTTTACATTCAACATGACGGCTACAGAAGCCGTGCTTCACATGCTCGGCCATGACCGGCGGCCAGCAGGTCAGTTAGACATATGCCGATTTCATGCCGGTCAACGCTACAATTAACTGACAACATAAGTTATACGAGTTACGGTACAGATCCACTTTTGCAACACGACTGACGCGTGGTGTCGTTACGCCTCCCCTCATTTGTACGTTGATGAGCGTTCCTCAATTTACAGCATTTTTGCAACGTCTAGCACGTTCTCCCCGTCTCCTCTGTGCTCTACTTCTTTATGCAAATGAATCCATTGAACGTGATGCGACTATCCAATAGAAGTAGAGCACAGAGGAGACGGGGAGAACGTGGGATCCTTTTTCTGCTAAACATTGCAAAAATGCTGTAAATTGAGGAACGCCCATCATCGGCCAGCTTTTTGACAACATTTTCTCAAATGTAGCGCTGCCTTCCCGGAATGCTTTGCGTGCACGTTGAAGTCGCTTGACGTCACCCATAGGAATAGAGTGGAGCGCGGAGCGACCAAAGCGCCGTACGGACAAATGGATCTGTACCGTTACAGTTCTCAAGGACGCACACACACACGGACGCGACAGCACACAGTCTCTTCTTCCTTTCTTTCAACTTCTCCGGCGTGTGTGGCGCGTACCCGCTCGCGGTGTGAAGCGCATGTCCGCGCTATTCTCGCACATGTAGGGAACCTTGTGAATTAACCTGCAACATGTCAGCTGTTTGGAAATTCTTCAGCGTGTGTGCTAACAAGTTTGCAATATGCAACACCTGCAAGGAAAAAGTAGGGCGTGGAGGGACGACACCAAAAACCAAAATCAAATTTTTTTTAGTTGGATATTGGATGTGAAAAGCGTCACCCAGATCGTTGGTCTGATTGGTTGAAGGACTATCCAATGCGCCCAGAGGAATTTGAGCGGCGTCCGTTGGTGACGCCCCTTTGGAAATGAACTGTCAATGAACCTTTTCCAGACCCACTCTCAGTTACAACCGAGAAGGGTTTGGTGTCAACCAGGCTACAATATTACCATAACACATACAAAAAAGTGGGAGTAGCGGCCAGGATAAAATCAGTTGGCATGGTAGCCTATTAGATTTTACCTAACTTAACGATCACATTACTTGACAATGAAGTTCATGTGTAATTGCTGGAGTTGAAATGCTTCTCAAAAGCCTTGGTTTGCACCAAATTAAGCTCTGCATATCTCCACAATTCAAATCAACTGCACGGTAACTTGACTTATGGTCCCCCTCACCAGCATTAAAGTTACTCCCGGTTTCCCATAGATGCCAGCTTCCATAGTGAACCAACAGGCTAGCTAGCTAGTTTATCGGGGGTGGTAGGTTGTTATTCCTGTCCCATTGGGTGGAACTTGTCATAAAGTTAACGATAACAAAGCCTGCCCATTTAGAGTGAAGATATGATTGGTCAATAATGTTTTGTTTAGATATTGATTGTAAAATTATGAATTGATAATTTTTTTTCTTCCAACTGATGACTTTTAAAATATTTTTTAAAATATCCTAGGGCCTTATCTCTGAGGGTCTGGAGGGCTCTGACGGTTCCCCACTAGATTATACGTAAAAAGAATGTCTGCGTCTGCTTTCAAAAAGAGCTAAAGACAACAGTTACTACTAAAATATGTTCAAGCCTGAATAACCTAAATGGCTGGGGACTTCTGAACTACTTTTTCCATTCTGAAATCTGTTTAAATTATACCATTATTTCCACATGTTAAAATGTCTCTATTTATTGTATCGTACTTATTTAACCAATAGTAGACTGATGAAATAAATATCTTGGGACTATTTAGGATTAGGGTAGTTTAGTTCTTAGGGTTTTCTTTAGGTTAAAAATGTTACTGTAGAATGCATGCACACAAGCCAATGTGTTTTTATTTATAATATATGTTAACTATCTGCTTAGTGAATGGGCCCCTATATACAAGCTTCAGACAGCTAACTAGGGTGTCCCCTTTCACATTATTTCTTATGATTGTATTTCTTTTTTTAAACTTTTTTTGTAAATAAACTGAACTGTAAAACTGACAGTGATGACCACTTTTGGAAAATATTTAGACAGTAAGACTACAGTACGACTCATACCATAACTAAAATGTGTTCAGAACAAACTGGAGCACAGAATGTATAAAACCATATTTATTCTCAGCACAACTCTCAGCATTACTATAAGATCATATTGGTAAAGGACATGGGTTGGATACTCTTTGACACAAGTAGAGCAGAGTTTCACCCAGTTAAGCTCATGGTCAGCTCTGGTTTCCCACTCAGTGTTTACTGTGTTACACTGCTGGCAGGGCTGACAGGGAGATTTTGTTGCCTACCAACAGCAGACATCACAACCTCCCTTATAGCCTGGTGGTGAGTTCAGGGTCCCTGCCAGTAAACCATCAGCATTCCCAGTTATTCATTCCAATTAGCCAGGAATTCCTGACGCTGGTTGAGTTCTGCAGTACTGTGAGCTACAGTGGGGATCGGTCTCATCCTACGGACACTGATGTTGATGATGATGATGATGAACATTTGAATGAAGAACCTGATTAAAACCTACAGGGTCACCCAATTTGTTACATTACAGTTCAGCTGTACACAGGAAAGCTCTGTCCATCGTCGGTGACACTAAACAGCTCCTCTGCTCCTCTGGAGCATCTGGACCCCAGACTGGCCCCTACTGACACAGATGCCCCAGCCCTGAGAGCTTCAGCAAAGAGGCTCGCTCTTCCTGTGGTGTGTTGTTGCCATGTTGTTGTTTATCTGCCAGACATCCTTCATCTGAGGCGTCACAGGCCCTCCTGTCTAACATAGCTACACTTTTCACATTTTGCCCTGGTTCCTAAATTTGAGCTTGACGTGTCTTTTTAAAAACAGCCAATGGGTCGTCTGTCTGCACGGAATGGGTATCTGTTGGTCCAGCAGAAACGGAACAGTCGATGGTGGGCTTTGTGTGGACTCTTGCCTGTCAGAATAGGTATTTCAACCTGTTTTTGATTTAAATGAATTTGAAATTAAAAAAGTGTTCCTGTTTCCTGAAACAGAAAAGAATGAGCAGGTTGATGCACAATAAATCAAGAAAAAAGCACAAGTTAAAATATTGTAGATTTTTTCACTTTTGTAAATACAAAAACAAATACTAAAGACTTGGTTACAGACTTAATAGATTGAAAAGAATGTTTTTAAGAATCTGATGACATGTTTTGTATAAAAAAAAATCTGCATCATAACTATAGGTGTCAGACAAATGCAGGAAACAGTCCATGTTTCCCTCTGAAATAATGAGGTTGAAGTAATAGGGAAGTATAAAGTGCGTCAATATTTATATAGTTACTTTTCATCACTGGTGTTCACTAATAACTTATTATTTAAATTATAGTCTAGTAGAATAGAACTGTAATCATTAAATTAATGTTATAATAAGATAGTGATGTGCAACTCATTGTTATGATTTATTACATAAATATAAAAAATGTATGTTTTGTTTGGGGCGCTCATTTGGTATTAATGATAATATTTAATTAACTAATTTTGCAGGGGAGTCCTCTCAGCGACCCCTATTGGTCCGTGAACCCCATCTTGAGAACCATGTGGCCTAGACAGTAGTTGGTAATGTCTCTGGTCTTTTTTAGATCCTCGGCTTTAGGCTTCATATCGCGGTGAAGTGGAATGTGTGGAGTGCTTCCTGTCATCACAGTGTCTGTCTGACCGGGCACGGAGCTCTGCACCATCTCTGCCTGAAAGACTGAGGAATCCTGGTGGGGGGCTCTGTCTCTGCCGTTTCTTTCAGACACCAGACAACCTGCCGGTCCAGCTATGAAGACAGAGCAGAGCTGTGTGGAGACACTCCGAGGGGTCAAAGATCTGCTCCAAAAACCGGCGCACGCGGAGGAGGATGCCCCGGAGAAGCAAGACGAATGTAAATACGTTGATTTGGAGTTAGTGTATGTGAAAACAGGCGGGACAAAACCGGAGAGAGACTGTCGCTTTGGTGAAGAAAACCAAATGTCTGTCGTTGTTAAGAGCAGCGGCGCCGGAGTTTCGCGCGCAACGGAACCAAACATTGAGTTGGCGATTAAAAACAATATTGAAACTAACAATAACGAGGATAATGGAGTTGGGAAATGTGCAGAAGATGTCAAGCAGGGTCCCTCTGATTCACTTCCGTCATCACATGTCCCTTGTATTAACGCAAAGTCAGAGGATTGTCTCAAATCAGGGGAAAGAAGCGAGCGCGCCATAACGCAGCCAGAGGTGTCCAAAAAAGAGGACAACAAAAACACAGCAAGAGATGAGTTACACTGTGGTGATAATTATCTGAGCGGGAGAAGTGAGTCGTATGATTATGAGGAGGATGATGTTAGTTTGGTGCTTTCCGACGACTGCGTCCTGTGCATACCGCAGGATGAGTCCCATTACATCACAACGCACGAGATCCAGCTCTCGGAGCTCTCTGACCATGAGGAGGGCTACGGCCTCGGGGCGGGCTCATCCAGCTGGGACATTGAGGATGACAACCAGGTGTACTCGTTTGTCGATTATGCTTCTTTCGCCGGTGATGGAGCGGTGGGGGAGAGGGGGGACGGCGGCCAGCCTCGCACTCAGGGCGCAGCAGCAGTCAGCACTCTGCTTGAAAGTGATCTGTGCGACGCGGCCAAGTTCACCAGCTCAGATGAGAGTGTGTCAAAGCCCCAGCAGCACCAGCAGTGCAGGGGCAACAGTGCGGGGCAGATCCACCTGTCAATCAGAACCACTTCTCGAGCTATAAATGACCCTAGCAACATCCAAGAACAGGGAAATATCATTTATCATGCAAGGCGCTCCGGGGACATGAGTCGCTATGTGTTCAGGGGAGTTGATGGGAAGGCAGAGACGTTGTGTGACAGGGCCAAGTGTTTCATAGCCGCGCCCGGACGCTTACATTTTGGCCGCAAATTGAGGGGAAAAGAGGTGACTGAGTATTCCAGCGGTGCGTCCAGCGCTGTCAGCGAGCTGGACGACGCTGACAAGGAGGTGCGCAACCTGACGGCCAAAGCCTTCAAGAGCCTGGCTTATCCTTACTTTGATGCCATTAATTTCAGCACCTCCAGCGAGTCATCTGCATCAGAGCATGGCAAAGGGATAAACAGGTGGTCCACGTTTGTCGACCTGAAATATGGCAATATGAATATGTCACGGGGACTGGACCAAAGTGTTGTTTCCCATCAAAACTCAACGGCCTCATTTGAAATAGCCAAAAATATAGACAACAGAGGTTATAAGGGCATTGCACTGGCAAGCATCAAACCGCCCACCAGCAAGATCTTCACTCTGCATGGCAACCCACACAGCGCATCCACACAGTCATCTACACAGCAGATAGAGCTGATGGGGGAATTCAGTCAGGGCCACAGTGGAGTGATTAGACTCACAGAAACTCTGAATTTTCGTTGCAATGTCAAATCGGGAATGTCTGGGGGTGAAAGACACACTAACTTTGCACAAAACGCTGCAGGATCACGTTCCACAGATGAAGTTACCAACAGTTTGCCAAGCGGCCAGAGGAGAGGGGCCAGCAAGTCGCCTTCTAAAACCATGGAAGACACACACAAGAAAGCCATATTCGCCTCGAGTCTGATCAAAAATGTGATTTCTAAGAAGATGCAGTTCGAGCAGGAGCGCAAGATGGAAAGAGGGGAGATAAGCGAGCCGCACCCGACGCATTCTCCGTGCTGCGTGCACCAGGAGAGTGACAGACACAGGGAGAAGGGCAGCAGGGAGCTGCACAGACAGTGCTCCAGGTTTTCTGAGGGCAGCTCTGACTATACCATAATGTGCGCGGATGAATTAGGGGACATATTGGACAGCGGCTCATGTGATACCAAGAGCGACTCTCGAAAACAAGACACGGCCGCTCCAATCAGAGACATTATACCAGAAACTAATTTGAAACCGGCAAAGGAAGCTGGAATCGATACTAAAAAAGGTGCATTGGAAGCGTCCAAAAGCACATTGCTTCGCAGCCAAAATAGCGCATTCAGATGCTGGAAGGACGAGGAGCTAGAGTTTCAAAAGGATAATAAAAACGATCAAACTCCGGAGAAGTCGGCTTCAGCTAACGAGGACGACGGCGAGGGGGATCATTACTCAGCGGGCAGCGGCAAACTGACTAAAATGTCCCATTTGTTTGTGCCAAGCATTCAACTGCTGTCCAGTGACAGAGAAGTCGGACAGCAGCTGCAGAGCAGGAATTATTCTCCATATGGAGATAGAGGAGGGATACAACTGCGCTCTGACAACACCTTATACATCGCAGGCTCCAGGAATGTGGCTACATCTAAATCTCCAGAAATTCAAATTAATTTAAGGAGCGTCAGAGACAATAAAACGGAGCCGTTTGGCGTTTCAAAACTGCGCGCTCCTAATATAGGCTGTAACGCAGCCAGCCTCATCAGAACAGATGACTTCAAATGCCAGGCGCTGGCTACAGCTTTGAAGGGTGAGTCGTCAGATAAAGTGCCGCATTTCATGGTTAGAGACATCAGAGATAATAAAGGAAAGCTACAGACGCCCATACACCAAGTGAGAGACGTGCGTAAATTGGTTAAAAGTTCCTATCACTTTGTTTCTTTGGATAATAACGAAAATAAATCCAACTTTTCATCTGCTGACAGCCATTCAGAGCAGAAGAAGCAAATGTCTTATCGAAATCCTAATTCTGTGTCCCCTATAGTGATCAAATGTCAGTCTGTGAATACAAATAGTAACGGAAAATATTTTGAAAATCTTACTGAGTTATCTAAAGTGGAGCCGTTGGACGTGGGCAGATCGTCTCCAGCATGCGCTAAAAATGCTCCACTGCAAAGAGCCGCACCCATATGTAACTCCAATAATTCCTCAGATGGAGTCATTGGATTGAGAATTGAAAGCAGAACAGCTTCAAACGCGCAGGAAAAAATATCAGACATCACAGACAAGAAACCTGAGTCAAAAATGGCGAATCAGGGGGCTCTCGAAAAACTCCAGGCTGCTGTGAAAACCATGGAGCAGCTCTATAAATTTGAAAAAAATGAATGGAAAAGGAGGAATGAGCCCCATATCCTGACAGACAGCCATGTGCTTTCAATGATAGCCAGTGAAGAGCATGGAGGACCTGAGGAGGATGGAGCGAGAGGGTCCAACATGGACAAGACAATCAGAAGAGACTCCTTTCCCAACAATGACAAGACCCCTCCAGCAGTAGCCCCTGGCACTGACAGCCTGCTGAGGCGAGAGGACAAAGACACCCCCGTGGTCTGTCAGACTCCCAGCAGCCATGATGACATTCTGGTTGCTAGGTCAATGCTAGCCACTAGCAACAGAGGGAACAAAAACATGTTCAGCCTCGGCTCTAGCCTTCCGGCCTCCACATCAGCAAAGGCCCAGCCAAATGCCATCACACAAACACCTTTCAGCACCAAACGCTTCCTCCCAAAGTCCCCAAAATTGCCGATGTCCTTACAAGTCAGCCAGACGAAGCTAAATGGAAATAAAGAAGCTGAATCAAAGGATGTAGAGAGGTCCACACAGGAGCTATTGAGCACCTCAGCTGATAACGAGAACTACCTAACCATTCCGGTCAAGTCTCACGTCACTAGCAACAAACAAGCCTCATCTGCTGATAAAACATCAGTGTACACATTTACCACCCAGACACAACCAACCACTCATTTAGGACACTGGGGATCTAGCAACAGTGGCTTAGAAGACCCCAACCAGGCCCCTAAACGCTCCAGCATTGTGATGGACACACACTTACCAGATACCCCTTCAGCCACCATCTACCACTCTTTGCCATTTGGCATGTCCACCAATCAGCCTCAGGTGTACTGTTTCTCTCCGGCAATCACCCCTGCTCCCACCCTGGACCCCTTCCAGGCCACCCAGAGGAAGATGCTCCTGGATCCCACCACTGGAAACTACTACCTGGTGGACACCCCTGTGCAGCCGGCCACCAAGCGCCTCTTTGACCCCGAAACAGGCCAGTATGTGGACGTGCCCATGCCGCAACTTCCAAAGACCCCGGTGCCCATGCCAATGTCACCTTTGGCCCTCAGTCCAGGAGCATACGGACACACCTACATGATCTACCCAGGCTTCATGCCGACACCGTCCATGATCCCGGCCCGGACGCTGGTGCAGTCGCACATGTCGGTGCAGTCAGAGGCGGAGAGCGGAGAGAAAGGCTTGTCGCAGCAGACTGAGGGCATGTACATGGAGAGTCCCTTCTACATGGCCACTGGCAAGTCTCCCCAGGCGGCCTACGGGGCTCCACAGCAGGCCACCGCCAACAGCCCACTGCAGGGCTTCTCCAGCGTCAAGCAGCCGGTCATCAGCATCACCTCCCAGCAGGGCCCCCGGATCATAGCGCCGCCCTCGTTTGATGGGACCACCATGAGCTTCGTGGTGGAACACAGATAAATGGCAGCTTCCCTGGACAGGTGAGTAGTTCTGACTGTGTTGTTTGTAGGTTAGTTAGAATGTTTGAGTAGATCTGAGTGAACCAGGATTTTTTCAAATATTTTTTTATTAAGCAGTTATATTTCACATACATTACATTTTGTGGCCTAATGGGACACTTATGTGTGTGTGCTTATATATGATATATATATATATATATATATATATATATATATATATATATATATATATATATATATATAAAACTTATTATGAAATGTTATTTGACCTTAAATTACCTTACATTTCCACATTTTCAAGCCATTCTTATTTAATTTCAGCAGTTTTTGTTTTAAAATGTTTTTTTTCAGTCAAGTCAGTTTTTAAACAATTTTCCCTATTGCCAAAACTACAACAGCCAATTTGTTAATGGCTCTCCTCTGTTTGTCTTGATTAACACATAAAGACTTGTGATAAAAAACAGGCATTAAACAGACTTTGACAAAGGACATTATTATGTCATTATTTAATAATCTATTTATATGTTTAATTCTAAATGATATGTTAGGTCTCCACCAGTTTTTGTCTTCATTATTGTACAATTTCATTGTGATATTGTTTATTTTAAGTCTTCATATGATTATTCATTTAACAATATCTTATTCATTTATTCTGAAGTCTTTGTGTCTCCATCTTCATCTAACCTAAAAAATCCTGTAAGTGGCTGTGACAATTTAACACCTATCCTAATGGCAACTTTAGGTCAGGTCAGTCTATTTATGAATTTTCTAGTATCACGTCAATTGGATAGGGGCATTAAGCATGCAACCAATCATGCAATAGGATGCAACATGCATGCAAAAGGAAGAGACACCATGTGACTGTAAAGTTAGCAACTGAGCACCTCAGCAGGCAGTAGCACCTACAAGCTGGGAATTCTGATATAGAAGATTATATTGATATAAGATTCTTCATGGGCTAGGTGTTTGAATGTGTATGGTGGCCATAATGTGTGCAGAAGGAAAAGGTCAGGCGATAGCAGGTTTTTGTTATGCGTATACACTGACTGCTTCAGCTGCTGCTGGACATCAAGAAGCTGCCTGGCAGCTCAGAGTCGCAGTGGGGTCAACCGGCTTTTTATAGGACCAGTCATTTAAAGACAGAGAGAGTGAGAAGCCAGATTCACATGGCCTCTGACTAGCAATTACATAAACACAACATGCAATATAGCAGCAGAGCATTTGGAGTTCCCCTTCTCGTCTGAGACCCACATACCGGAGGGCTCTTATATTTCTAAAGAAATCTGATAGTCTGTAATCTGATTACTATCAGACTTCTTTAGAAATATAATCGACGCTGGAGAAATGGGTTTTTGATTGGAAGGTAATTGAAATCTTACAGACGGGATGCAAAACTGTGTGGGGAACTTCAATGAATAATGATCATGTTAACAACTATTGTCATTGTGCGATAGCAATGAAATCCCAAGTTTGTCAGAAAAAGGCAACCAAGGGGAATCAGTTGAAGTCAGTGGGACACTTTTGGGCTCCAGGGACAGAGGACTAGGGAGCCAGGGGTTCAAAACACAATTAGGTCAAGCTTGATTTTGCTCTCATTTTCCTTACTTAGAACAGACAATGCTTCTGTGGAGAGTTAAACACATTACCTGCATGTTTTAAAAATACAGGTTGTTTGCAATAATACAAAATCTTAAAACTAAAGGTGGATATGAGAGAACATATGGCTGGATTTTTTGGGATACCAAAAAAGACTGACATGCAAGGGGAAATGAATTGCTGTGCAGGTGTTGCTCCTAAGTAACCCAAGTCCATTCATGTCAAAACTAGGAGGGCAGTGTTTAGTCCGCAAGGGCAAAATCTGAGTTACATGAAGTGTACATGGACAGATGTGAAAGCACAAAGCATGGTGTAACAAGCAAATACAGAATTGGGAATGTAACAATGTTTTGAACTTACATTAGGAGTTATGTCACTACATTTGACAGTCAAATCAAACTGCAGTTTTATGGAGACTAGGGATGTCACGAGAACTGATACTTCGGTACCAAGTCAACCAAGCAGAGAGAAACAGACTTAACATAACTGTGTGGGGATGCCAGGCTGCAGAGCAGGGGGCTGTAACTAATTCCTCCTGAGTATGGTCTCTAATTTAACCTATCCCAAGACAAGTGTGCTGTCAGCAGGCAATATGCTTGCAAATGAATTAGCATAACCATTTTATGAATTCATATATTTATGTTATAATTTAATTCATACATAATGATTTCTTTAAGTTTAAGATCTGCATACATCCAAACATACAACAATGGGATATGTCGGTGCTACCAGTCAAAAAGGCACAAAAAACAAACAAACGTGCTGTGGGGTATGAAAAAAGACAAAATGAGCCCTCTTGCCCCCTATCCTGGAAGCGCGGCCCATGCTTATGCTAACAAGCAAGGGTTTAGGTTTTGTTCCAACATTAGGGGAGACACATTATAACCAACATTTGGAGCATTAAACACTTCATTTCCTGTCTTCTGGTGAATTTTTATGCAACAATTTGTGTCTTTTTTGCATCAATTTATAGTCTTTATTTATATAAAGGAAATCATTTTTCTATTGTATGGTTCAAAACTTTCTGCATCCCATAACACGTGATGCTTTGAATAAGCATCACGTGTTATGGGATGTTTTTTTTAGGAATCATGTACATCTCAACAACAAATCTGTCAGAGAATGAGAAACAGCAAAGTTTAAATCTACATAAATCTTTGGTTTATACTTCCTGTTGTGTTCTTTAACCCCCGATGTAGCAAAGTAGACACTGTTCCTGTTTTCTGTTTTAAGACAACAACAAAATCACTGTTTACCTCTTTTGGGGAATGGGTTGTCTTTCATATTTTTTGAGGGGGACAAATCTACCTCTTCCAAATATTGGGGGGGACATATCCCCTGCATCCCTCTGAAATCTACACTTATGCTAACAAATGAGTGAAGGAAAAGGTTTGACAGTGAGTTATTTCTGAGGTTATCAACAAGGTTCCAGTGGTTACGTACGGAGTTTCAGAGACTTTCAAAGAGTTCCTAGAGGGTTTTGGTGTTTCCAGCCATTAGATTTAATGTAAATCTGATTGGTGGACTTTTAAATGACCAATCAGCAATGTTGCATCATCATTAAAGTTTGTAAACACAGCAAGCAGGATGATATCTTCCATTCAAATTAGCAGAACACAACATGATGATTCATCAAAAGGTCCAGTGGTGCTTCGGCCCATACAGCTAGGGGCCAAACGGGGCCCCTGCTTTGTAAAGGCTCTCAGGCAAGTTTACTTAAATATTCAAAATGTCTGAAACATGAAACTCAAAGAGTTTTAAGTTTCAATAACGTTTCCATTTAAAGGAAAGTGTTAAAGAATCTGAGATAGAGCTTTTCGTTAAAGAGTAAGATCCTTTTTGTCCTTAAAAAGCCCCAAAATCCCCAACACCAACCCCACCAGACTCCATTTAAACAAACAGTAATTTTATCATCGTAAAATACACTTCATTCAAAGTCAATTCAATAGTGTCTGACATAGGGTTGGGTACCGAAACCCGGTTCCACTATGGTACCGGTTCCTACGCAAACGGTAGTATTCGGACCGGATTAGAATGCGAATTTCGGTTCCTCATTTCGGTTCCGACTGAAATATTTTCCCTCTGTTGCTCCGGCAGACTCTTTTTTTCTTTCTCCCTTTTCTGCCGTGTGGCACACGTGCCCGCTCGCGGTGTGAAGCGCGTGTCCGCGCTATTCCCCCAACATGCACTCTACAATCCCTGCTGATAGACGGCTTTTTGTACACGCTCTGAAACGGACGTAAAAATATCACACTTTCTCTGTAGTCTACCGTTAGCTAGCTACCGTAAATGTAGGCTACTTTTAAAATGGCATATTTTCCTCTGGGCTCACCAAAACGGACGTAAAAGCATATGAACTATTCACTGACTGCACGTGATCGCTAGTAAACATTACACTTACTCTGCTAGTCTATCGTTCAGGACAAGACCCTGTAGCCTGGTGGTGGGGGAGGCAGGACAGCCTCCCCAAATTGTCTGCCCTTTTAAACTCCTACCTGGGTGTGTACAGACCTCTTGGACACCATCTGAGAGAGTTTTCTCCTGTGCAGGACATGCCATAAGTCAGGAGAGGTGTCCTATCTTGCCAGAGAAGGCAAATATGGTAATTTTTCTGCTAAAGAACTGCTAAAGTTTGAAGCTGGTTGGCATACCAACTCAACATTTATTTTGTTGTTACTTGTTAATAGTGTAAGTGTTATTTGTTAAATTATTGTAGTTATGTGTTAGGTGACTTAGGTTTAGTTATAATATTTAAACGTTAATATATTGTTAAATTGAAATAATTTTCAATAAAAAAAAAAAAACTCCATAAAAAGCCTTTCTTTTGTCATTTTTCAGTTTTTCAAGAATCGGTTTAAGAATTGTTTAGGAATCGGAATCGTTTTAAAAGTACCGGTTCGGAATTGGAATCGTAAAAATCCAAACGGTACCCAACCCTAGTCTGACAGTGCCGGTTGGGTGTGTGATGAACAGTGGCTACTAGAAATAGTAGTTGTAGTAGTTCATGGCGTAGCAGGGCACTGCAGGGCAGAGCAGGGCGTAGCAGGGCATAGCATGGCAGTCTAAAACTAAAACAGCATAATTAAGAGCTGGTGCAAGGCAAACCTGAGCCAGTTCTATAAGGGTTGGTAGATGAATCTGACGACTATGAAGAGAAGCAGAGAAGAGAAGGGGTGCTATGTCTGCAGTTATATACCCTCCCCCGCCAGTTAACGTCGACAGAAACGTAATAAAGCTATCTACTTAGTAGTAGTAGTAGTAGTTAATATAACACTAGTACTTTAATAATTTTAGCTGAACAGCCTGCAGACAGGAAACAATTTTAAAGTGATAACTAAATATTTAAAAAAAATTGAAATTCGTAAATTCACAAGTTGAAGTCGATGTTGTAAATTTGCAAGTTCAAATCAATGTTGGAAATTGTTTAATTCGCAAGTTAAGCACATCCATTCATCACAAACACTCCTGTGTGGTGTACCTTAGGCAGGGTTTGAATTGGCGTCTCCTAGATGTCGGTCAGCATCCTTCCCCACTGGACCATCTGCAACACAAATGAACCTTCATCAACCTGCAGAAAAACAGTTTGTCTTTTGCTTCTGTTGCCCCTTAAAACATTGTTAAACCCTTTAAAACCTCTTACAGGTTAACTGTAACAATACAGTAGTGTTAGTCATTAACAAGAAAAGTCTTCAGGTTTGTTTCCTTAGAACACAAGGTTTCTTGGTGGGAAACATTTGACACGTGGAGACTGGTCAAACAGTGTATTAGGATTTCAGCTGTTAATGGTGTGTTCTGTTTGGTTTTCTTGGTTTCTTACAGGGCTGAACCCTGAGTGATGCTGACTGCTCTGGACCTTCTGTCTCTTCATTGTTTCTTCCATTGGCAGGAGGTGGGAGCTGATGGGTCAGGGCCTGGTATAGAGGGCTCCTTTATATCCTGTCTCACCTTTTCTAACGTGTACAAGATGTGTATAAAGTATGTTTTTCTTGATTTATAACATCACATTGTACAAATGTAAAGACTCACAATAGGCCTACAGGCCTATATTGTCGCTAGCACAGTAATCAATCACTCCCTAAACCAATCAGGATTTAACTCTTTGTTAATTGTCACATTATGTAGTTTTTTGTGATTTTGTAATAAGTTACATTTTACAACCCATTATTGCAAAATAACTTTTAGAATGATTATAGCATATTATCTATAACAGTTAACATTTTCTCACCATCTCTTGTGTGTTGGATTGTATGCAGTGTCCCTATTGCTTTAAAATGCATGTCAGCATTTACCTATGTGTTTTTTTTTGTACTTGGAAATGTCATAATTAACTATGACATTTCCAGGTACAAAAAAAACCACATTCAACCCTGCTGAATTAATGAACATGATATATTGATGCAATGTGTGTGTTGAACCAATACAATGGTAGACATCCTGGAGATCTCCCATCATGCATTAGCCCTGCATATACTGTGAAGCAGAATAGAATAATAGAATAATAATGTATTACGTTTAGATCTAACGTGTTATGCCAAAGGTTTAATAATTATTCCCTGATCACATAAACATAAAACTGGCCAATCCTTCCTCCGTCTCACTGGAATGTGAAGAATGGGGTTTTAGGTGGCCGGGTTGGATCAATGGGTAGAGTAGGCGCACATATACTTGGAGGTTTATACCTCGACGCAGAGGTCCAGGGTTCAAATCCGACTGTAGACGATTTCCTGCATGTCTTCTCACCTAGCTGTCCTGTCAAAAAAGCCCAAAAATAATCTTTAAACATATTTTTTGTAGTTTTCCAAGTAGCTCTTTAAGGTTTTAAGAGCAGAGCAGCTACAGGATGATGTGAGCTGCAGACTCTGTGTATCACTGTTTCTAAGTCAATCTTTTGACACTGACTTATTGTTTTGTACTTGTACAAATAGTTGAGACTGTGGATCTGCTGGCCAGTCCATCCTTTGGTTTTGAATAAACTGTTTGTTGCTTTACTGTCTTTATGCTAGGACACCAGAAACATGACCCAGCAGCAAACATCCTTTTATATTAACTGCAGGAACAATGATGTTGTTGTTATGAAAGAATACCACCACATTTTTTGCTGTCGTATTAAAGTGTTTTATGCTGAAAGGTATTGTATTATGTTGAAATGAATGATGATGTTTGCTGCCTTCTGAGCTGCTGAAATGTTTTCATTAAATGTTTTTCATTTAAATGTTTTTCCATCACTGCCCCTGTCTATCAACTTATTTCACTGTTAGGAGTAGATTGTACATTCAGATTGGGAACAAGTCTAAATTAAAGGGTCAGTCATAACACATGTATGAAAACATTCTGATTTGCTCTTACTGGTAGACAGATTTGATACAAATTGTATGGGGGTCATATGGCAAACAAATGTATATGGAAGTCTGTTCTAACGAATTGCTTAAAAAGATATTGATAAACTGAGTGCACAGATTAGTAATTGTGTGCAGGTTAGCCAGCCATTGAAGTATAACTAACAATCAACGAGGAATTGTGACACTAGTTCTAGCTTTCAATTAGCTTATACAGTTACTAAAAACTGCACTAAATGACTTAAAAGCTGTTTCTCTAATAAATGATAAATACCCACTTTTATTCTAAACAACAGATGCATAAACTGAACTTGTACTTCAAAGTTTCCTCTAAACTACCAAATGCTCTGTTTGGTTTAGCACTCTGTTTGTACAGTTCATCAAGCCATTCATTTGGTTTACCAGTCTGTGCACACAGATTTCAAGCAAATATTTTCTTCAACCATATTACCCCAGACAGGCTCTGTAGAAAGGAGATGTTGAGTTATTCAAAATTATGTATATTTTTTTAAATGATCCACAGATAATACTGTTTTATCTACTTTAATGGGTGCTTTTCCATTTAACAACTTGAATAGTTTGCCTAACTGGTCCCACTGATAAGGTTTGGTCTTTTAAAAGAGCATTTATTCAGAAAAATCTTTCATTGCCTTGTTGTTGGCTTGTTGCAGTACTTTGCAGATCATATTGCAGCCGTTTTTGAATGTGCATGGAGAAGGGTTCCTCTTTTCCTTCTGTGCAACGGAGGAAAAGTACAGGTTGTTGTGTGTAAATACTTTTTACAGGTCTCGTGGCCTGATGTTCTGATGCTTCACTGTTATTAAAGCCTTGCACAAGGACACTGAAACAGGGTGGGGGTTTGAAGCCAGACCACTTTGCTGCTTTCTGGACAGTAAATATTGTGAAGGTAAAAAGAAAGTTGACGTGACACAAAGAGAAAAAGTGAGGAAGTTTGGGACTTTTGGAATGAGGGCACTTTTATTTGGAATTAAACACACACCGCAGGGAAAGGTGGGTATAGTTGAAATGAAACAATGAAAAATCTTTTCAGAAGTGAAAGTTATGCTGAAATGATGGCTTAGTTTAGGATTGTACTTTTTATTTGTTTTTGCAAATGTACAGTGTCAGTTCAAAACTGTGTCACTAATATTGCAGCAGATGTTTTATCAGATGCTATTGTTGAATTTGTGAACATGTAGTAAACATGAAAGCCTTTTGCAAACCTCTCTATTATGTTTTTCCCTTGTTGATTGTTGTTAATATATACCCTACAGTATAAAGCACAGGCACATGTAGCTGAAGAAAGACTTTAATTGTGTTAGTTTCCCCTTGCCTTTATACTGTACATTTTACATTTCATTCCATGTTGTTCAGCCTTTAGATTTCAAGCCCCACTTAAGATATGAGTACAGTTTGAATTTTAAAAGTAATAACAGTATTTTTGCTGAACCAATATTGAAAAAGTCATAGTATACTATATCCAAAAAAGTGATAAAAAAGTAATATTATAATATTACTTTTTATCAAAAAATAGTAAAAAAGTCATAGTATATTATTTGCAAAAAAATGCCAGACCGCAATCTTTTCTAGATTGGAGGGGCTCAAACTGTTTGAGAGGGATCAGCTACAATATTTCCTGCCTGCCTCAGTGTCCTGGAGGCGTACAGGGACGGCAGATTGCAGCCAATCACCTTCCCAGCAGAGCAGATGATATCGACATAGTATATACTATGACTTTTTATCACTTTTTCCAACATACGTCTTTTTTCAACATACAATACCATGACTTTTTCTGACATAATATACTATCACTTTTTATCACTTTTTCCAACATACGTCTTTTTCAACACACTATACCATGACTTTTTCCAACATAATATACCATGACTTTGTATATCAGTATAATATAATATTTTTTTATCACTTTTTTTCAATAAAAAGTATGACTTTATCATTTTTCAACATACTAAACTATGACTTTTTTATCACTTTTTTGATAAACTATACAACTCTTTTTTTATCACTTTGATACCATAGCATTTGTCATAGCATTTGTATAATATAATATTTTTTTATCACTTTTTTTCGATAAAAAGTATGACTTTATCATTTTTCAACATACTAAACTATGACTTTTTTGTGATTCTATACTATGACTTTTTTATCACTTTTTTGATATACTATACAATTCTTTTTTTATCACTTTGATCTTATTACTATGACTTTTTTCGACATACTACACAACTTTTTTATCACATTTTTCTGACATACTATACTATGACTTTTTTCCACATACCATACTATGACTTTATTTGACATTATATACTATGACTTTTTATACAATGGCTTATTTCGACATGCTATACTATGACTTTGTCACTTTTTGACATGCTATGACTTTTTTTGACATACTGTACTATTCATTTTTTTTGACATTACTTATTTCTACATACTAGTCATCACTTGTTTGACCCCCACAATATAATATATAAGGATAGCATCCGCTGCATATTATCTTCAGAGTGTGACAGTAAAACTATGTCATCCGCATACAGAAGAATACTTATCATTTAATTTCCACGTTATCCCACAATTCAATGCTTTAATTTCCTTTGCCAAATCATTTATATAAATTGCTAATAATGTGGGGACAAAGCATCACCCTGTTTTATCCCTGATGATGATGAGAACCAGTTTGTGTGGAGATCATTCAATCTAGCACATGCTATGGGCTTGTGATAAACAGACTTCAGAGCCCAATACAAATTTTCATTTACCCTGTACTCTATAAGTTTATATGCAAACAGATCCCTATTGATCATATAAAAAGCTTTCTGAAAGTCAATAAAGCATGAATATGTTGGCTTATTTTCACTTATTCTTTTAGTTATAATTGTAGACAATATGCCCATTAAGCATACATTGTGCTTTTCTTAGAAATAATACAAATTAAAAAAGGAATGTTATTGAGAAAAAGAAAAAAACACATCATTAATCCCATCAACTTGAAAACATACTGCTATACTTTGGCCTACTTTATCAGATTCCGTACTTCTTCTGTTTGACCACTAGATGGAAGTATAAGGAAGTGGTGTAATGGCCTTCCTCCCAGCAGCAAGGAGACCAGTCCACAGTTCCTTTTAATATGTCCCAGGTATGAAACAAGACAGGGTCAAGTTTAAAAAGGCAAGCTTCAATAAGCTACGGGTCGCTTATAATGATTATCATACCATATTGCTCAGAAAACCAAGGAGGTGTAGTGCAAGTGAATTGTTTTGTCAAGCTGTAGTCAATACATTCTCTGCTTTGTTGAGGAATATAATGTATACATTTATTTGTTGTCATTTTACAACAGTGCTGTGCAATACCAGTCACATGTGGGAACACTGGTATAGCTGTGTTCTTTAATTGGTGTCTGTGTGTTTTTAAATGGACCTTGAGTATAACAATAAAAAGCTATCTTATCTATCTATCTATCTATCTATCTATCTATAGCCAGAATTTTCCCCCACACAATTCCACCTTGTGGATCAACAGAATAATAACAACTTATAGTTTTACAGTTTTTTTACAATTGCTATGACAATTTTTTCTATACTTTTAACAACTTTCCTAAACTCTTAACACAGCAACTACAGCACACAATTGACAAAACAATTAATTTCATGCTCAAAATCACACATTGTAAGCTAACCTCCAAAACAAATTTTTAAAATACAATAATATGCTATATTAAATAATTAAATGATTACAATATAAGGATAGCTACATATCATTAACAAATTAATTGTTCCTCAAAACAATACCTCAGATCTTTTTCTCTGTACACACAGCGTAATGATAGTCTTATCATATACCTATTATAAAAAGTTTTTTTAAGTGATTTTCCTACCAAAACAATGCAAACATGTCTCAATCAAATAATTCCTCCAAAACACTTACACATGTTCTCTTCCAACAGGAATATTTAGTCATTTAGCACAATGTCATGCAAAACAGTAACATCAGATGGATTTACAGAAACTGCATTATTTTATGTGTCATTTTGACCTTATACAGTAGTTCAAAATGTGTTTATTAGGATAAACCCCTTGAGATGTATCGTCTCGTTTCGGGGGGTCCAAAATAGACAATAGTTATTGTATTGCTCATAGATTGTGTTTTGCACCGCAGTTTCTCTTGAAGCCTCTCTACATTTTTGTTTTGTTAGGTTTAGTAAATGCATGCATTTCATCCATCCAGGCCTTGTATCGCAGGATACAAGGCGCAGATGTGGAGAACACATGATGTGAAGCTGCAGAGATTCCAGAGGATGGAAGCACCAAGTAGTGGTTGTACTAATCTATATCCATGACATTCCACTTCCGGAATTGCTCTGGTGATGCCAGATCTCCCTCATTTAGGCCGGATGTATGGACTTCCTCTTTCTTTGTGTTGGCATTCTAAACTCCGGTGGATTTGTGAGGACTATGGTTAACTGCTCCTCAGATCTCTGCAGGGTAAATCCAGACAGCTAGCTAGACTATCTGTCCAATCAGAGTTTTCTGTCGCACGACTAAAACAACTTTTGAACGTACACATGTTCCACCAAAACAAGTTCCTTCCTGAGGCTATTTTGCATGCGCTTAGAGCCGCCCAAGACTATGATTGGTTTAAAGAAATGCCAATAAACCCATCCAAGAATACTGTATGGACTAGCCAGACCTTCCTCCGCAGCACTGTGGAGGAAGGTCTGGCAATGTGAGACTATGGTTGTCCTGGAAAAAGGACTCAAGTAAAAACATTTTTTTTGACTAATGTTGGATTACAAGTTTGCAGCTCTCATTGTATTTATTTAAATATCAATTTACACATTTGTGAATATTTTTTCTGACTTCACTTCAGGGCACGGTTGTGTGAACATTTTCTACGAGTGAAGTAGAGATTGTGCTCACATCAAGTTTACAAGCTCTCGCACTTCACACAGGTGAGCCCACAGGGGAAGCGAAAACACTGCAGGCAAAGCTAAGTTCATACACAGGCTTGGAAATACTAAAGGATATTTATCTATTTTGTTTTAATGAATATTCATAACACCCCAGCAATAAATTGGTCCGCACACAGTCACTGAGAGTGTTTATCAGGAGGTTTATTAGTTTATACACAAGCAGATCTGTCACCGAGGCGGAGACTGTCAAAGATACAGAGTAGAAAACGTATAAGGTGCAAAAACAAACACTAATGCATGAACACCCCAAGCTATGTACAGCAGGTTCACATTTACTGACATCAGACATCTCGTTATGAGCCACGCTGAGCCAACAGGGAATCAAAATGAACTAAATACTTATTGATATAACTCCCCATATGCCCCTTTCCTCATGCTAACATGCTGACTACACTCTAGCTTGCAGACCTGTGGGGTATCGGTATGAAAACAGGAAGAGGCTAGAACATATTTACAAGAGTGAGGAGCAGTTGGCGCCCATGTGCTGTATGTTTTTAATTTAATATTTATTTATTGTTAAATTTTTGCAGGACAGCGCACAATTGAAAGTAAATGCACCAGAGTTAACTTTCAGCTAATTTGCATCTGTTGTCAATGGGCAAGTAGACCAAAAATTCTGTAGCATTGATTTCCAAACTAACAGTAGTGAATGTTAATGCTACTTCTGTCTTTTAGCAGTGTCAACATGACAACAAGTGGAACACAGCGGCACAAAGCAGCGGAAGATAAAGCCATTAGAAAAGCACCATAAAATGTGACATTGATAAGTGTGTGTGTGTGTATAAAGCAGTTAGAAAATTGAAGTCACAGTCTTTAATTTGGCAGAACAGTCATATGAGTTTACAGCAAGTGCTTCTATTTCAGTCAGTTTCTGGGTTTGGAATGTGCCTCGGAGGTATTTGAGCGCACACACACACACACACACACACACACACACACACACACACACACACACACACACACACACACACACACACACACACACACACACACACACACACACACACACACACACACACACACACACACACACACACACACACACACACACACACACACACACACACACACACACACACACAGTAAACCAGTGACGTGATTAGAAGAGCTGGACCGAGGCTTTTGGATCAGGGTCTAATGTCAGCCACAGCGGTTGAGGTTCAGAGTTTTCCAACTACAAGCGCCAAATCTAAGGGCTGCCACGCCTCAGGATGACCTGCCAGGTTTTCCGAGCACTAACACACACCCGCTGGAGGCCTAATGACAGCCATCAACATCACACCATACAGGCTTTCACACACCGCTGCTTTCGTCACCTCCTCATTTCAATTGAGGGAAGGCGGCAGAAGGGAAACGTTTGTTTGGATTGTGGTGGTAGGGGTATGAAGCGGTCAACTTTTTTGACACGCCTACAAATCTACCCGATTTGTTTTATTTTGAAGGAAGCTGGCGTAGCTCTGATGTGTGGAAAGAGACAGCGGACTAATGGTAGGTGTCACAAAATGTAAAAATTATGGTACATTATGGCACTTTTGGCATTACTGACATCCATTGTCAAAATGGCATTGGCAAAATAGTCTTGCAAATACAATGTACCGTACACCTTTATTTTTGTGAATACTGCCTTTATTTAGTTTGTGTAAATAGTCAAAAAATGATTTTCTACACTTCAGTCACCCCCGTAGATACAGAAAATATGGACTGGAAGTGTGAAAAGTTAAAAAATACATAATTCATTATTAATGAATTTAATAATAAATCAATGTCTATGTGTCCTCAAAATCTTCCAACCATGACCAAGTCAAAACAATGAATGGCCTCTTTGTTATTGGGATGGGACACTCTGTAGAATTCATATGTATTACAGTCACAATTGATGATCTGCAACATATGTTGATTTTCCAACTATCCTGCTTTGCATAAATCAGTCTCAGATCAGATCAACCTCCACAATCATTTGTGATTTTTAGAGTTTGAATTACCTAGAGAATATTTCTGCTTCTTGAAATACAGCTTTGAGACTAGCTGCATAGCTACTCAACTGGTGTGTTAGGATTATTGTGATGCACTTTGTTTTCTGATGCTGACACCCATGACGGTGTGTGAAGTTCAACGAAAAAAACCAACTTTAAATATATCAACATAAATAAAGGGAAGCTTCTATTTCCTCTAAACATTTACAAATAAATACTGGGTTTTGACCGTAGACCTTTTTGAACCCAAACTGTCAATCTCCTGGATCAGATTTGAGTGAAAAAAGGGAGAATAAGATGCTTGAAAATAAAGTACAGCGAACCCTCCTGTTGTCCTCGGGTCAAATTTGACCCAGTTTCAAAAAGTTTCTAGATCAGAAATTTGGGTTTTCTTTCAAAAAATAACGTGGATGCTTCACTACAACGCTCTTAACAAGATAAATAATCAGTTCACTAATTTCATTGAATTTGGGTGTTTTAGTCAATTTTATAGCATTTGAAGAAAAAACAATTAATTAATTGTCAAGAAAAGTGACAAAAATGTCAGAAAAAAGTGACAAATTAAAATAAAAGTGACAAAAATGTCAGAAAAAAGTTAAAAAAGTGACACAAAAGTGAAAAAAATGTAAAAAAAAAAAAAAAAAAAGGTGACAAAAAGAAGAAGAAAAAAGTTTTAAAAAAGTGACAAAAGTGACAATAATGTCAAAAAAAGTGACAAAAAAAAACCTTTAAAAAGTTGGGAAAAAAACCACAAAAACTTCAAAAGGCTTAGAAAAAGTTGACAAATGTTTGAAAAAGTGCCAAAAACATCGGGGAAAGCCACAGAGGTTTTGAAAAAGAAGACCAAAACATTGATAAAGGTTTTTCATTTAAAAGTTTGACTCAGAAAAACTAAAAGTTGCAGGTCGACGGGAAGACAACACGAGGGTTAAGCATGCTCATTGGTCAAACAGTTTAAAAAGGTTGCTTGGTCTGTATGTTGCGCTACTCTAATTATACTAAAAGCAGCAACTGGCTTTGTTCATGCTTGTGTGCTCCTCAACACAATCTCGGACTGTATGGACAGTTTTAAATAAATATATACAAAATTTCTTAAAAAGAAAAAAGAAATGAAAGTAAGTGTGCTGTGAGGGCTGGGCGTATTATGTGCCGGTCTTCTGCTCCCATTCCTGCAAAACAAACAGACTCATCAGTTTCTCCCACTGTCAGAGTTTTAGAATAAATACAATTGTCTTAATCAGTACAACCAGGACATTCTAATAAAACAAGAAAAGAATCTGTGATTCTGAATCACAACATTCCTGATATTCTTTGTAGCGTATTCAATTGAATATAGGTTGAAAGGAGTTTCAACCTATATTCAATTGAATACGCTACAAAGAATATCAGGAATTCAAATCAAATCCTCCTTCAAATATAGGTTGAAAGGAGTTTCAACCTATATTTGAAGGAGGATTTGAAGGATTTGCAAATCATTGTATTCTGTTTTTATTTACGTTTTACACAACGTCCCAACTTCATTGGATTTGGGGTTTCTAATATCTTAACTGGATGTGACTGCCACAACTAGCCTGAAATGAGCAAACTATGAAACATGGCTGTAGGGTTAGGGTTAGGTCTGCGCTGTGAGCTCGGACCTTGGCCTTCCTGAGGACGTGTCCCCGGACGGACGAGGCCTTCTGGCCGCCCGGCTGACGGCGCAGCAGCGAGGCGCTGTTGACCGGCAGGGAGCAGGACTCCGTGTCACTAGTGTCGCAGCTGGAGAAGGGAGAAGACTCCTGGGTCCGCCGCAACATCGCCGGCGACTGCACACACAGACAGAGAGACTTAAGACTAGGGCTGCCCCATATGAGGAAAATATCTAATTGCAATTATTTTTGACTGATATTGCAATCGCAAGATTATTCTATTGAAGGGAATGATAATTTCGGTATCATTAATCTCATTTTAAATGATAATAGTGTGATTTTTGCAATCTGGATGTCTCCGCAGCACACAATACTTCATTCACAATGGTTTGACACATAGTACATATTGCGTTTTCGTTATAATTGCGATTGCGATGGTGCCACGCAGGTAACAACATATCCTTTCTGAACCACTGTGGAATGACAGAACAGGGGCCTGACCTGGACTCCAGAGGAGCCAGCCTTCGGTTCGATGGTGAGGCCCAGGGTGACCCCACCGCTCAGGGCTTTCTTCAGGCTCTCCTTCACCTCCGTCAGCTCCAGTTCCAGGTTCACCCGCTCCTCCTCCCTCCGCCTGCAGTCCTCCTCTACCTTCTTCAGGCGCTCTGACAGCGAGGCCAGTGACCGTTTGCCTAATAGAGGAGGAATGATTATCACTTTAATAAACTTGTACCTTGGCACTTTAAATTACAGACATTGCCCGTTTGTTACTGGTACCGGCAGCAGCTTCCACGGCCATGCGCAGCTCTTTCCTGTCCTTCTTCAGCACGCTCAGGTGGTTCCTGATCTCCTGCTTCTTCTTCATCAGCTCCTCCTCCCTGCCCTGCAGCCGCTTGGCATCCGCCTCCACGCGGTTCTTACCGTACTTACACTGCTCTGCATCTGAACAACAAAGATACATGTGAAGAGCTTGAGGTGGTACAAGGCGACCATCATCACATGACCAACAGCGCTAACCAAGAGCCAGCACCAAGAGTCTGGTTCTGTCCGAGGTTTCTGTCTGTTTAAAGGAAGTTTTTCCTTGCCGCTGTCGCAAATGCTCGCTCTTGGAGGAATTGTTGGTTTCTCTGTAAATTATAGAGTGTGGTCTAGACCTACTCTATCTGTAAAGTGTCCTGACATAACTCCTGCTGTGATTTGACACTATAAATAAAATTGAATTAACGTAACAAGCATGCACTACTGTCGGCTGATACATGTGGTATGTGGGTTTGCTGATGTTGTCCTACCAGTTATTTTATTAAAAAAAAAAAAAAAAAATCCAATGAACACATGCATTTCAGTCATGTGACTGATGACTGATTATTGAAATGTTTGTTGTCTTTTTACAAGAAATGTAATAAGCTGTGTCCTCTTCCTAAAGTCTTTTCTGATTCCGCTGCCTCCTTAAAACTCACTTTTACAAGATGGCCTACACTTAACCTTGTTTTCTTTTCCTTTATTGCATCACTTTATTACTTTTTTATGGTGTTTTATTCAAACTTCAGTGTCATTACATATTTAAATTATGCCTGATTTGTATCATCATTTTAGTATTTTTAGATGCACTTCCTTACATCTTCCATTTCGATCGGTTTTGAATTCAAGAGTTTGTTCTTTTATTGACATCCTATCTTGCACTTCCATTGGTTCAGTGCTGTCTGAAATATGTGCTCTCATGTTCTCATTTTTGTAGGAAGCTTTTACATGGGTTTCTCATTCTTTAATTGTATTTTGTAGAGATGCACCGATTGACCGGCCGGTGACCGGAATTGGCCGATTTTCACGTCATCGGCCATGACCGGCGACCTGTCGGTCAGTCTGACATATGCCGATTTTATGCGGGTCAAATTCACTCGGGCGCCGCATGATTAACATCGCGCAACATCAGCATCACACGTGCACATGCAGGATTTCCGCTATATGCATGTAGCAGCGGCGCACTGCCGCTCAATCAGCTGTTTATGAAATGTCATAAAGTCGTAATTATACACGGCTCTGCAAAGCCGTCTGCTCTACTGATCTCAGGTGAACAGTCAGCCGCTCTCTCTCTCCCCTCTGAGGCTGAACAACTGGAACATGAAAACCGCACTCGTGAAATATGACAGAGCAGTTTATTGGAAAATAGCGTTAGGCACCCTGACTTTGATAAATTTACTGTTTATCAGACCCCAGATGAGACAAGAAGCTAACATTAACAAACGCTGTGGTCCCTCTGATGCCACCGATGTGTTGCCCATTTGATTTGTATACCCTCCTGTTTTTACCTCTTATGAGTTTCTCCTAATGTCAGCAATTGATTTTTAATACAGCGGTAGGAGATGCGGTGTAAAAAAAACAAAAAGACGCTGTATTCCTCCGACACGCTGTATTAACGTTACTGTTTAAAATGCTTTCCAGGTTAGTGGGGATGCATGTGTGTGTTTTGAGAAATATCTTTATACTGCATTAAGGCTATATATTTTTTTTTTATTTGTTATTTATATATTGCATTGCCATTACCTGTTTTCCCAGTTTTCATACATACAGAAGTTTAGTTTGCTAAATATATCAAATTTTTTTAGTTGGATATTGGATGTGAAAAGAAGAAAATGGTTCTTCCATAACATTGCACTTGAAATATGTGTTAATTTCCCACACCAGGAGTAATTTATAGTTTGATTTTATAGCAATCGATTATCTGTTCAAAAACTTTTCTATGTTCTATGCAAAATGTAAAATTTTCTATTAAAGAAAAGAAAATAAATATTTGTGTGTGCTGTAAACTGGTTAGAAAAAATGAAATCGGTATTGGCTGGTCAAACTATAAAAAAAAAAAAAAAAAATCGGAAATCGGAATCGGCCAAGAAAGTTGTAATCGTTGCATCTTTAGTATTTTGTAAATCTTTTAATCTGGAAAACACTTTGTGCTCAATGCTTGAATCAATGCTATTATTAGTATTATTATCTTCTTACAGCAGCAGCACACAAGCTAGCCCTCAGCTGTGTGTCTGCATGTCATGTGACTGCTGTCTGGCCAGGCGTGGCAATGCCTGGAGAGTCTAGAGGTTCACATCAACAGTTTGAGTAATCATTAAAGCGCTTGCCTTTGTTTTCTTGTTTCTTAGCGCGTCAAGTTTCTTTTAGCAATGTCGCCACATCCACACATCTCAGTGTTAGTTAACTTATTTAACTTGGTGAGGAAAAAGGGTTAATATTACTACTAGGAATCATTTCCAAAATATGAAAAATGAGACTCATGCTTTGATGGACTTAAATTAGCTACATTGCAAATATGCAATCAAGGTTCTGAAAATGGTGGTTATTTAAAACGTAATTGTTTAAAGTTAAACTTAAATAGATTTCAGAAGGAATTTAATACTGGCACTGGCAATGTCTTACTAGAACTATTTAATGAAAGAGCAGAGACAAGCTAAGGCCTTATTGAATGCTTTGCCCAACCTTGAGGATGTGAGCTCTGGACTCATGTGTGATGGTGCATTGCCTGTCTGACAAGAAAAGATTTTGCAGGACAAGACCAACACATGCAGGAAAAGGAGAGCATCAGGGCACTGGTAAGAAACCCACTGAACTCTCAGCCACAGGCCTAAGCATTTCTTCATTACACCAGGAGTGTGCCTTCCCTTCCTGGAAAATACACTGAGGGTAACCATCCAGCATCTGGGTGTGTATGTGCATGCATGTGAACTTTGCTCATGAGAGTTCACTCAATCAAACTGTCGCTGACAGTTTCAAATTCAATATACTTGGTGAATTTGGAGGAATGACAAGCTACACAAGCGGTTACAACCCTGCTCGTTCACACATTAGGCAAAAAAATACTATTGAAAAACCACAAGGATTAACAGGACCGTATTTCACCCTCGCCCAGCGATCTGGGCTTCTGCTATCGCGTCGGTTTGAGCGTTACCTCAACGTTGGCAGGAGGTTCCAGTCTGGCCCACGTGCGTCACATGGATTTTCTCGAGGGTAGCATAGCTTTTAGGTTTTGGAGTTATTTACTCCCCCCTATTTAAACCAACTGTAATTTGGACATCTTGTATTTTCCAAACTGCTGTGGAGCAATCAGCGGTGGTGAGGAGGCTGGGGAGCCAGACACACGGTCTGATACTTTACCAGAACTGACTACTCTCACAAGTTACCATTTTAATGACTTTTCAATTTTGATTTGAGAAGAATTTACAGAAAGTTTACTTTCTGTCCTACTTTTTACTGCATTAGTATGATAAGCTCTTGTGATGTCAACACTTTATTCACCCGATGAAAATAATGTGAACTCTCTTTTTGTTGCTACTTACTGGAGCTGTTGCGTTTCAGGGATGCTGTCCCATTGGTTCCATTGACTCCATTCTTCTTTGGCTGGTTCTTTGGCTCGGCCTTCTGTTTGGATGCCGTCCCATTGGGCCCTGTTCCCTTCTTTCCTTTCAGCTGATTGGAAAAGAACAAGGAGGAAGAAGACTTTTGAAATATCTCAGAAACGTAAATACTGTATAAAAATGAAATACATATAAAATTGTACCATAACAAACCTATAAACATGATGGATATGGTGCTCTTTGAATGACTATAGTTTTGTATTCCACTTATTTACAGTCTACAGAACACTTATACGTATAACCTTGTATAATAATAAACATATAACTATTATGTACATACAAGTTGTTGAAATTGTACATAAATGTATATAAAAAGCAACAATGACCAAAATACAACGTATGTACATAATAGTTCTATGTTTATTGTATACATTGTATATATATATATATATTTTTATATTTGTTCAGTATAATCCCGTTATAACACACATGTGTATGCCAATTCATCACGTAGAAGGGCACTTGGAGAGCGCAGACCCTTGCCATGGCATGTCCTATCTCACAATGTTAATGCAGTGGGAATCTTCCCAGTTGGGCGATTATTCTGACACCACATGAACGCAACGCAAACGCCCTATCTCGCAATGGTAACGAAAGTTAAAAATGATTTCTTTCCTCCCTTTGGTTCGGACCCGCTCCAACATGTAATGGCTTCTTCCTTAGCCCATGCTACACCCTTCCACCACTAAAAAAGCTAATACCTGTGTAATAAGCTATTATGTATTATTAAAGTTAATTTACATCTTAATTTAGTATTTTCCTTCTTATTCAAATAAGATGGCTTCCTCATGCCGTAGTTATTTTTTTGTTTAACACTTGGGTATAGTATAGCAAACGTATTAGCAAACAATTGCCAATTACACATCCAAAAAAACACAAAGCTAATTCTGTTGTAGTCCTGTTGGTGTTCTCCTGACATTCTCTCTCCTTTTAGCTCTGGTTTTTTCTCTACCAACCTCTGAGAAAATGATCTGTCTCTTCAGCTGCTAAATGCTATGTTCATCAGCTAGTCTCTGACTGTGTGTGTCTGCTGTTTGCTGCTGAGCAGGGAGTGAACAGTGGCTTTATCACAGCTTTTTAGCTGAATTTCTGAGTCTATTGTTTTTATATGAGGGGTTGTGTTCTTGCTTTTTCATTAGGATTGTCCTTTCAAAGATGAAACTACTTTGGAAAAACTGAATAAGGGATGGTTATCAGAGTATAACTCAAAATGCTACATTATCATGACACCTTGCCCACAATGACAATGGTTTAATTACATAAACCATGTACATTTTCAATATTGCTAATGCACATTACATATTCAACAACTGAATATATAATTACAGTGGTTATCCTTCTTGAATTTGATTGTAATAAGACTTAAAAAATAAATTAAAAAATATTCTTCTAACCCAACGTATCCAAGCAACAGGGATCTATAGTTAAAACACTCTTTTCAGGCGGCCGCACGCAGTCTGTTGTACACCTCATTGGATGAAAATCTACTTCGTATAGTCGAGCTGTACTTTGTGGTGTCGGAGGTCATGTTAACACCCCTCGGCCACGCCACACACACGCCATCAAAGAGGGGGTGGGGAGGAGGTGGAGCAACACGCAACACAATGTGGCGACTATGTGGCTCTCAGAACACGGCTGTAAAAATATAAATTACACACACAGCTGACACTCACTATGTAGGAGAGGAATGACAACCACACTCAAACAGTCCAGACTTACACCCACAACACAAAGAAACAAAGTGTGTTATTACGGTTTAAGTATAGTGTTTCTTGCAGGCTTTTTCTGCGTTTGTAATTATTGTGTGTATTGCGTGTCAGAGTGGGTGATAAAAGACTGGCAATAGGACTTAGTATATAGAACATAGTGTTTGAATCATCTGCTTCAAAGCAACGAGATAAGAAAGACACCCTCTTCTCCTTATCATCCACGACAATGTTATTTGGCTTAATTCAGTCTTTAGCACAAACCCTTTTGTGTATCAGGTAGAGGTGTTGAAATTAATCAAATAATCGATGCATCGGGATGCGGACATGGACAATGCTGCATCGATGCAGTGGCCCACCATAATCGATTATAACGCAATGACATCGCTCGTTAAATTTCCGGCCGCGGCATAAACATTCAAATGAAAAATAACATTCTCAGTAGCCTAGCTAACCAGTTTCTCTCACACACACACACACACACACACACACATAAACAAACAAACAAACACACACGCAAAACGGCTGAGCGGAGACACAAGGAGGACAGTGGAGAGGATCGCAAAAAATAGGTGGTGAGCAGCGCGGCTGGTAAGTTCAGTTAATTTTAATGGACTCGCTGTGCTGTGGGCAGTGACGCGTTGCATCCGTGCTCTACCTACAATGAAGAGCAGCGTAGCCTACATCTACCCCTAAACTTTGTCAGAGACCAGAGACCCAAATGGGCCTCTGTGTCTGTCAGTCTGAATGAGATACTACCATATCAGCAGAGCAATAACACGCACAGCAGACTATATTACAACTCTCCAAATTTGGGAGAACACAGATGAGGAGTGAGGCCTATATTTTGAATGTGCACAAAGTTGTAAACATGAGCAGAAATCTGATGAAACACATCTGAGCTATTGAAGTCCAGGGGTTTATAAATGAATTAAAATGATGTATGATTCACATGAATAAGTGTCACATGCACATTTAAAGAGATTTACTTCCCCAACAAAAGACGCAAAAGAGAAGGAAGAATCTCAGCAGAGATAACGTTAAATCAGAAAAAGTTGATCTACTAGAGAATAGTTTAAAGTAATACAAGAATGCCTGAGGGCCTTATTTTTCTATATTTTCAATTGTTTTCAGCATAAATTGATGTAGAAAAGGGTAGAAATAGGTGCATAAAAATTCAGTGTTTAATGCTCAAAATTATAGGTCTCCTCACAAAATCTGGAAACAAAACCTATCCCATAACATAACATAACCAATGCAGATACTGGGAAACTTTTGGTCACTATTGTGCTTCTCTAACCTCTGTGCAGCTCTAAATGTAACTGTAAATAATTCGTTAAATGTTTCATAAAATGAACAAATAGTCTTTCTTTTCCCAAAAAAATTACATACGGTAAGTGGGGCACAGAGGACGAGGGCCAAACATTACTGGGCCTTGGCACAAAAAAAGTTTGAGAAAGGCTGTGATATGACACATGCACAAAATGAGCCATGCTGTGTCTTTTGTCTTGCTGTTGGTATTTTTCAGTCTATTTTCTGCTGCACCTTGTGGTGGGGAAAGGCCTTGATTGAAGAATGAATTTCCCTCACTGCCTAATCTAATGAGGTTTGGTCTTTGGCCACCAGTCCCCCTGGTGTCCAAAAAAATGGTTATTTCTATTTATTTAGTTTTAAAGGATTAGAATGTATGTAAATCAGTGGTTCTCATTGTTTAGAATTTCAGTGGTCCTAGTAGATCCCTTTGGTAGACCAATGTTAATTTAACTTTGGGTCCCTGGTCCCTACACTGAGAACCACTGGTGTGTGTGTGTGTGTGTGTGTGTGGTAGTAGTAGTAGTAAAGAGAGATAATGGGAGAAGGAAGTTTGTGTGAGGTGGACCTGGTCACCACAGACCCATATCTTCTCAGTTGCTGCTACTGTCATGTCTCTTCATGTGGCACATTATGTTTGGCACATTGTATTACCTTGTAGTGACCCATACAATGTGTAATCAAATGATGACTGATTAACAGTAATGTAAAAGTTAAATGCCCTAATACCTGTTGATACTACAATAATGCAAAGTTTGCAGTTTTGCACATATCATGTAAGACTCGATTTTTCCATTTCTTTCCACAAAACTCTCCAGAAAGTGCCATTTAATGGTTTATTTTTCAAAAACAAATCCTGGGGGGCTTCTCCGTGAACCATCACCTTATCGTGGTGGAGAGGTTTGTGTGTCTCTGTGAACCTGAGGGCTGTGTTGTCTGGAGCTTTGTGCTCCTGGTAGGGTCTCCCAAGGCAAAGTGGTCTCAGGTGAGGGGCCAGACAAAGAATGGTTCAAAAACCCCAATGAAGAAGCAAGGTAGAGATGGAGTGACCCTGCCCGGAGGAAGCCCGGGGCCCCCGTCTGGAGCCAGGCCCAGACGGCGGGCTCGTCGGCGAGCGCCTGGTGGCCGGGTTTGCCACGGAGCCCGGCAGGGCACAGCCCGAACAAGCTACGTGGCTCCCATCTCTCCAGCCCATGGGCCCACCACCTGTGGGAGGAACCGTTGGGGTCGGGTGCGATGCCACATGGGTGGCAGTGAAGGTCAGGGGCCTCGACGGACCAGACCCGGGCGGCAGACGCTGGCTCTGGGGACGTGGAACGTCACCTCTCTGTGGGGAAGGAGCCGGAACTGGTGCGGGAGGTGGAGCGCTACCGGTTAGATCTGGTGGGGCTTACCTCTCACGCACAGTCTCGGTTCTGGAACCATACTCCTGGATAGGGGTTGGACTCTTTTCTTCTCCGGAGTTGCCCAGGGTGTGAGGCGCCCGGGCGGGTGTGGGGATACTCACAAGCCCCGGCTGAGCGCCGCTGTGTTGGAGTTTACCCGGTGGACGAGAGGGTCGCCTCCCCACGCCTGCGGGTTGTGGGGGGAAAACTCTGACTGTTGTTTGTGCATATGCACCAAACAGGAGTTCGGAGTATTCGGCCTTCTTGGAGACCTTGACTGGAGTCCTGCATGGGGCTCCAGTGGGGACTCCATTGTTCTGCTGGGGGACTTCAACGCACACGTGGGCAATGATGGAGACACCTGAGAGGCGTGATTGGGAGGAACGGCCTCCCTGATCTAAACCAGAGTGGTTGTTTGTTGTTGGACTTCTGTGCTAGTCATGGATTGTCTATAACGAACACCATGTTCGAACATAGGGATGCTCATAAGTGTACCTGGTACCAGAGCACCCTAGGCCAAGGTCAATGATCGATTTCATAATCGTTTCATCTGATCTGAGGCCGTATGTTTTGGACACGGGTGAAGAGAGGGGCAGAGCTGTCAACCGATCACCATCTGGTGGTGAGTTGGGTCAGGGGGTGGGGAAGACTCTGGACAGACCTGGTAAGCCCAAACGTGTAGTGCGGGTAAATTGGGAACGTCTGGAGGAGGCCCCTGTCCGACAGACTTTCAACTCACACCTCCGGGCGGAGCTTTTCGTGCATCCCTGTGGAGGCTGGGGGCATTGAACCCGAGTGGACAATGTTCAAAGTTTCCATTGCTGAAGCTGCGGCGAGGAGCTGTGGTCTTAGGATCTTAGGTGCCTCAAGGGGCGGTAACCCACGAACACCGTGGTGGACACCAGTGGTCAGGGAAGCCGTCCGACTGAAGAAGGAGTCCTTCCGGGATATGTTATCTCGGAGGACTCCGGAGGCAGTTGCAGGGTACCGGAAGGGCCCGAAGGGCTGCAGCCTCTGCCGTGAAAGAGGCAAAGCAGCGGGTGTGGGAGAAGTTTGGAGAAGACATGGAGAAGGACTTTCGGTCGGCACCAAAGTGTTTCTGGAAAACTGTTCGCCACCTCAGGGGGGGAAGGGGAACCATCCAAGCTGTGTACAGTAAGGATGGGACACTGTTGACCTCCACTGAGGAGGTAATAGGGCGGTGGAGGGAGCACTTTGAGGAACTCCTGAATCCGACTAATACGCCCTCTATGTTAGAGGCAGAGCTGGAGGATAGCGGGGGATTGTCGCCGATTTCCCAGGCGGAAGTCACTGATGTAGTCAAACAACTACACAGTGGCAAAGCCCCGGGATTGATGAGATCCGTCCAGAAATGCTCAAGGCTCTGGGTGTGGAGGGGTTGTCCTGGTTGACACGCCTCTTCAACATTGCGTGGAAGTCTGGGACGGTGCCAAAGGAGTGGCAGACTGGGGTGGTGGTTCCTCTTTAAAAAAGGGGGACCAGAGGGTGTGTGCCAATTATAGGGGTATCACACTTCTCAGCCTCCCTGGTAAAGTCTACTCCAAGGTGCTGGAAAGGAGGGTTCGGCCGATAGTCGAACCTCGGGTTGAGGAGGAACAATGCGGATTCCGTCCTGGTCGTGGAGCGGCGGACCAGCTCTTCACTCTCGCAAGGATCCTGGAGGGAGCCTGGGAGTATGCCCAACCGGGTCTACATGTGTTTTGTGGATTTGGAGAAGGCGTATGACCGGGTCCCCGGGAGATACTGTGGGAGGTGCTGCGGGGGAGGGGGGTGGGGGTCTCTACCAGGGCCATCCAATCTCTGTATGACCAAAGTGAGAGCTGTGTCCGGGTTCTCGGTAGTAAGTCGGACTCGTTTCAGGTGAGGGTTGGCCTCCGCCAGGGCTGCGCTTTGTCACCAATCCTGTTTGTAATATTTATGGACAGGATATCGAGGCGTAGTCGGGTGGGGGGGGTTGCAGTTTGGTGGGCTGGGGATCTCATCGCTGCTCTTTGCAGATGATGTGGTCCTGATGGCATCATCGGCCTGCGACCTTCAGCACTCACTGGATCGGTTCGCAACCGAGTGTGAAGCGGTTGGGATGAGGATCAGCACCTCTAAATCGGAGGCCATGGTTCTCAGCAGGAAACCGATGGAATGCCTTCTCCAGGTAGGGAATGAGTCCTTACCCCAAGTGAAGGAGTTCAAGTACCTTGGGGTTTTGTTCGCGAGTGAGGGGACAATGGAGCGGGAGATTGGTCGGAGAATCGGCGCAGCGGGTGCGGTATTGCATTCAATCTATCGCACTGCGTTGTGACGAAAAGAGAGCTGAGCCAGAAGGCAAAGCTCTCGATCTACGGGTCAGTTTTCGTTCCTACCCTCACCTATGGTCATGAAGGCTGGGTCATGACCGAAAGAACGAGATCCAGGGTACAAGCGGCGAAATGGGTTTCCTCAGGAGGGTGGCTGGCGTCTCCCTTAGAGATAGGGTGAGAAGCTCAGTCATCCGTGAGGAGCTCGGAGTAGAGCCGCTGCTCCTTTGCGTCGAAAGGAGCCAGTTGAGGTGGTTCGGGCATCTGGTAAGGATGCCCCCTGGGCGCCTCCCTAGGGAGGTGTTCCAGGCACGTCCAGCTGGGAGGAGGCCTCGGGAAGACCCAGGACTAGGTGGAGGGATTATATCTCCAACCTGGCCTGGGAACGCTCGGGATCCCCAGTCGGAGCTGGTTAATGTTGCTCGGGAAAGGGAAGTTTGGGGTCCCCTGCTGGAGCTGCTCCCCCCGCGACCCGACACCGGATAAGCGGACGAAGATGGATGGATGGAAATCCTGGGGGGGCTTACACCCGGACCCCCCTAGGGAGAGCCCCCCCCCACATAACAAATAGCAATTTTAACTCTGACAGTAATGATGCTGAATGACCAGAAGAAATTTGCTTTGTACGCAGCAAAATTTGAGGACTTTGCTGTAGCTGGTGACTGATTTTCGTTTTCGTGTTTGAGCTGCGTTTCCTGGACTAACAGCTAACTGTAAGTTGGATTTCTGTGTTTGCTTAACTGAAGATAACGTCCTGCTGCACGTCCACATGAGCCCGCAACTTTTTTTTTTTTTTTTTTTCCCTCTTTAAGTGGAAACTGATAGACAAACTGGTAAAGGGGTAGTTGTGTGTAATATCATTTGAAGAAATATTGCAGTTAGCATATTTGAAGGGTGTGATTTGTGTTATGTTTTTTTTGTTATTCAATCTAACGGCTAAATGTTATTTATACTTTTAAGTTATTGTTCAGTAAACAGTACCTTTTTTGTTAAAGAGTTGTCTGGGGTCAGTTATTCCAATACAGCACAATATATTTGCAGGTTACAAGTAGAGATGGTCCGATACCATTTTTTGCTTCCCGATACCGATTCCGATACCTGAACATGCGTATCGGCCGATACTGAGTACCGATCCGATACCAGTGTGTCATATATTTTATTATGTTTTAGCAACTTTATACTACTATCCCTGTATGGATGTGATATGATTTCTATCTTTGTTGTCGGTCTGGCTCAGGTTAAACTCTTTGTGAAACATGAACAAACACAGAACTTTCTTTTATTCTCCAGTTTGACAGTCAGTTATAACGGAAAACGAACATAAATAAACTACTTTAACGTAGATTTTCTTTAGGGCTTTATTACGTGGTATCGGATCGGTGCATAAACTCCAGTACTTCCCGATACCGATACCAGCGTTTAAGGCAGTATCGGAGCCTCGGACCATCTCTAGTTAAAAGTAGGGTGGTATATGACTTATCCAAAATAGGTAAACCTTCGTGGTAGCTACCTTAAAGAAATGAACCCTAACACCTCATCATTCCAGTCTGAAGTTACATATTGCAGCTTGGGCATTGCACTTGACAATGCAAGTTTGTCAAGTCAAATATCCTATATGGCTTTAATAGAAAAATGTATTTTGAAGCATCGTGATGCATCAAGATATCAAATCGAATCGCTGACCTGATAATCGTAATCGAATCGGGAGATCAGTGAAGATTCACACCTCTAGTATCAGGTATCGGGGGCGATCAGAATCCGCTCTTAAAAGTTTGACTGGAACATGTCTATTTGGAGCTGAAGTGCATGATGTGTGTTTCCATAGACTGGACATGGTAATGATTTCAGGCCCAGTCATGGTGATAATCAAATTCCTAAGAACTACAGCAGAGGGGGAACACACATGCTGATGGGAAAGAGAGGTGGAAACATCAACACCTTATCTAAGGAGTCCCTGCATGCTCCTGCAGGATTAATAAACAGAATGTCCTCTTTCCCTCAGCCAAGTACCTCTCACTTTCACTTGTTCACAGTGGAACTACTCCTTTGGGATACACAAATCTTTCAGCTCCAGTGTTCCCCCTAGGAAATGTGTTAGCAGAGGTGTTAAGCATCACTACTCTTTTTGTCAACACATTTTGATGAGAACTGATTGCTGATGCAAATGACACAGACTTACTGACATTAAAGCTGCAATAGCTCACTGTTTTGGTTTTCTGGTGAACAGCAAGTGTACTCTACCTGCTCGGTGCCAAACAGCACACACAGTTAGCGGCTAGCTGGTGAACATAGGGGAGCATTTAGCAGCTAAAGAGACATATTTCTTAGGAGTTGGTGGAGCTGAAAGGAGAGGGACTATTGGGACTATTATTCATCAGGTGGACACAAACATGACTCCAAATGGAAGAACATTTTATGTAGGCAAATATTTTCTGACAACTTATACAGCTACAACAAATGAAGTTGATAATATGGTGATTGTAGGTACTCTGGCCACCCACAGTACACTGCAGAGTCATTTTTTCTGTGTGCTTCATACAGTGTGTTTCCCAGACAGCATAAGCACTGATTAACGATCACATTTTACTTTGAAGTCTGACCATATCTCAAACTGTATATATTGTGTATCAGCTCCTAATGGAAATTAGTCTATATGATGTTATCACATAGTGAAATATTCAAATCAAATACTCCCACGTTTTAATGGCTACACTATTCCACCAAATGGAAATATTCTGGATATTTGGTGCATTATTTTAGACACACTGAGGGGCTGGTGCACCATAATTATGATATTGTATGTGTCCTGATATTACAAATATGTGACTGTCCAAATTAAACCAATGCCCGAATCTTGCAGCGAAGAGAGCCGTTTCTCAAGATGTTGGGACGTTTCCCCTCACATGTGTGGCAGAGGATGTCTAGACATATGATGCTGGCTTTGTGAACAAATCTTCATTCATAATCCATGGTGCACTTAGTGAGGAAGATCCCTCTTTCTCTCCCTCCCCTCCTGAAGCTGCCCGTGGTTCTGTATCACCTCCCAAACACTAATTCGACCATGGCAGAAGAGTTCCTTTAAACATTTATAGGCCTATTAATTATATGCTGTTGTTCTTGTTCATGTCATGTCAAGTCATAATATTTTAGTGCTTCCATCAAAATCACAGCGCATGACTTTTACAAAGTCATACAGAGAAATCTTGTTGGAGAAGAAAGGACTTTTTCTTAAGTTCACATCATTTTCTGAGTTATCAATCCATTAAGGAACATTAAAAAAATCCATAACTGAATATTATCTGATCATTAACTGTAAATTATACATATAGATGTTGACAAAAGGAAATACACTTAAATTATACACACAACACGGTGAATTATAGACCAAGTGTAGAAAAGGCAAACAGTGAGGGTTAGGGAGCAGAGTGTTAGTCACCTGAGCAGTGGCTTTAGTTTTAGTATCAGCAGTGAGGAACTTAGAAGAGATTTTAGAAACAGGGCTTTTGTAGTGACTGGCAGAGGTGGAGGAGGAAGAAGTAGAAGAGGAAGACTTGGGAGGAAGGCGAGTGTCCTGCTTTGGCGAGGGCATGTTCTCATAGAGCTCAGTGTTCTCATAGTGCAGCTCCTCTTTCAGCTGGCGCCCCCCTGTGCTGGGACGGGAGTACTGCGCCTCCGGGTCCTGGGTTAGACCGGACAGGCATGCAAGCAAGCAGAGAGAGGGTGGGAGAGGAGAGGAGAAAGTAGAGGAGAGACATAATACATAACAGAAATAAAAAGCTCAAAGGAGGTGAGAAAGGGAGAGATGATAGCAGTGTAAAGTTAGTAAAACTACTCTGCCATAGCAAATGTCATTCAATATAAGACTAGATGCTACATGTAATGTAGTAAGTCTAGTATGATGTAATAAATAAATCATACTAGGGGTGGGTGATATGGGTTGTTTCCCCAAGCAAACAGAGTTTGAGAATGGAAACGCAGAGAGTGGAAGGTGAGGGACATCTGGCGTGTCAGTAGCCTGGTTGACACCAGACCCTTCTCAGCTGTAACTGAGAGTGGGTCTGGAAAAGGTTCATTGACAGTTCATTTCCAGAGGGGCGTCACCAACGGACGCCACTCAAATGCCTCTGGGCGCATTGGATAGTCCTTCAACCAATCAGAGCAACGATCTGGGTGACGCTTTTCACATCCACTAAAAAAAATTTGATTTTGGTTTTTGGTGTGGTCCCTCCAAACCCTACTTTCTCCTTGCAGGTGTTGCATATTGCAAACGTGTTATCTTCTGCACACGCGCTGAAGAATTCCCAAACAGCTGACGTGTTGCAGGTTAATTCACGACGTTCCCGACATGTGGGAGAATAGCGCGGACACGCGCTTCACACCGCGAGCGGGTACGCGCCACACACGGCGGAAAGTTTAGAGAAAGGAAAAAGAGACTGTGCTGTGTGCCTGTGTCTTTGAGAATTGTAACTCGTATAGTGTCAGTTAATTGTAGAGTTGACCGGCATGAAATCGGCATATGTCAGACTGACCTGCAGTTCGCTGAGCACGTGAAGCACGGCTTCGGTAGCCGTCATGTTGAATGTAAACAAAAAGCTGCTCGCCGTCGCTGCGCTATCGTCGTCACGTAAAGCCCGCCTCAGCGGTTGTGATTGGTGTAAAGCCCGCCTCAGCGGTTGTGATTGGTGTAAAGCCCGCCTCAGCGGTTGTGACTGGTGTAAAGCCCGCCTCAGCAGTTGTGATTGGTGCCTCAATTTTGTGAACATTGGAAATGGGTTTGATGGGCTTTTCGCTAGACTGACTTGCAGAGCAAATCTCAAATTTGCCGGAAGTTCGTCAGGGTTTACCCAGGCTAGCGTGTCAGGCAATTATCATGGAAATGTACTTCTGTTGATCCAGACTATGTATGTGTATCAGCTATGAGCAGGTGAGTTCTTACCATTCCGTTAATGGGCACATCATCATAGTGCAGAGCCATACCAGTGGGGCAGGCGTAGCCGTTGACTGGGTTGTCCAGGTACGGGTTAGGAGAGACTGCACGCTTACTGGTGAAACTGGGAGGAGAAAACATAAAGGTTCATTCAAAAGAATGCAAATTTCTTTAATAAAGAACTTCTAAAACCTCAGACTGTCTACCACAGCGCTCAAACAAACACAGTAGCTGGTGACTACACGGTAAACTACACTGTACATGGAGCAATAACAGCAGTAACGGCAAGACTTGGTTCTAATAAGGGCTGAATATTCAGCATCTACATCACATTTTACACAACTGTGACAGTCACAAGGACAATGAAGCCATGGAAAAAAGCAAGGTTCACTATATGAACCATTTTAATGCTAAAGAGAACAAAAGCTTGTCAGGTTTACGTTTTGATCAGTAGAGGAAAAGTGTGCGTCCCTCACCAGAAGGACTGCTTGGCCAGCTGGATGACATTGGCGGTGGTCTCGACGTCAATGTAGTCGTAGTGCAGGGTGGCAGGGTCTGTGGTGGAGCCCGTCTCAGCCAGTAAAATCCCCAACCAGCGCCCCATCTCCTCAGAGGACGAGGCCTGGAGGAAAACACAGATTGGCCAAACCAAAGTTGATAATATTAATAATAAGCATCTTATAAGGCCCTTATTACCTATTAACTAACGATTATTACAAGGACCTTAATACAAAGCGTTACCCAGTTTTCTATTTCATCTTTAACTTTAAATTATACACATTTCTTCAAATTTAGAGCTATTTTGGTTTGTAGGAACTGGCCACTTATTACACACTAGTATAGAATAATGATAATAATAATAATAATAATAATAATAATATATTCCCTAGAATTTCGGCCTCAGTTAATGGTTGACAGTGGAGTGTTAGTAGCTGACTTTAACACAGGAGTACACATCTCCTCCTATACAGAATTAAATAGACCATCCCAACAGGATTCTCTGAATACAGCTCACCTCCAGGACAGCGACCTCCTGGCCGTTACGCAGCAGGCGGAAGGCAAAGGGGTGTTTGTGATCCAGGCCGGGGCTGACCTCGCAGCCTCCGAGGGGCAGTGAGGCGATGTGGCTCTTCAGGTCGTCTCGGTCCTTATGAAGGAGCAACTGGTTGTCTTTCAGGCGGCACCAGCGCTCCCTCCAACGGTTATTGGACAACACGTTCAGGTAACCTGTCCAGCAGAGCAAATACAGTCAGAAAAACAAAGTCAGAAAGAACTCATTCATTTAACAATATTAATCTCTGTTTATAACATGATTTATGGGTGCCATTTTTCAGCAGTAGCTGCCCAATGTATTGTATTGTATGGTTTACTGGTCCACCTTTCCCAACTGCCTACCCACGCAGTCCCTTTCAGGGAAGTTATGCATGCACATATAGTACAGGCATTATGCAACATGACCCCACATAAATTGCAACAGCAACTCTTTCAACTGACCGTTTCATACAAGTCTCCTCTATCAGATATAAAAGTCCTAAGAGATCTGAGTGGTGGAAAATATAAAAAATACTGTAATCAGTGTTCAACTTTCCCACTAACAGATATCACCATGAAACTTCCCCAGCTGATTATTTACATTGACAATTATTTTTTGTATTACAAGTTTTGGTTAAGACGGCAGGCAAAATTATGGGAACACCTGCACCCCTTAACCTGCAGGAGCTTTTTAATTATGCAACAATCAGGCAGGCTAAGATCATCCTATCTGATAACTCTCATGTGTTGTTTTCGGAGTTTGAGTTATTGAACTCAGGAATGAGGTACAGGGTTCCTCTTTGCAAATATAATAGGTATAAGCACTCATTTGTTCCTCTCGCAGTTAAGCTCATAAATGAGCAGCACTAAATGTATGACCATGAATTCTATTAATGTAAATTTGTGACTGAATGTATGTATGGATAGGACTGAAGGAATTACTGCATTTTTATAATGGATTGTAAGTATATTTATATTTCCAAATGGATACATTTTTTATACTGCCTTTTTAGAAAATGGTAACTTGTAATTTTGCACAGCTACTTGAGTAGCCTTTATGTTTAATGTCTAACTGTTTTAACCCTGTGTTTGATGTGTGTCTATGTTACTCTTGCAGCAATTTCTCTCTGTCCAAAACGAATTTCTCCTTTGGGAGACTAATAAAAAGACTTTGACTTTCTCAACTTTTATGCAGAATTATGCAAATCAGACAAATTATCTAATTAAATGTGCTAATTTGCATAAATAAAATTGTTTCTTAACCATACCCTCGCTCCACTTTTTTGCTTAATAAACATTTGTCAGATTTTCTGTAGCATTATGTGGGAGATTAAGCTTAATTATTCACCCTTTATTTCTTCACAAAATGCTTGTACTAATACTGAAAGTGATGTGGCACGTGTGCATTGCACAACAGCATTGCACAACAGCCTGTATTGTACATTGTTGTCTTCTGTGGCACTATGAATCTATTAAACCACATTTGTGATCTTCAACTTTTGCATTTTTACAAAGTAGCCTCTCAAGGCGTGATTGCTGCCCTGAACAGTCACTGCTTGGGCCATTTTGAACTCTGGGACCAAATTATTAAAATTCACTTGCTGTTTTTCCCAGTTATCACAGTAAAGGGATTAGTATGCTTTAGACCAGAGGGCCCCAAACTTCTTTTCACCACAGACCATTTTGAATTCGTGTGGAGCAGCCAACTGGATGCGTGTCATTGGCAAGTTTAATTGTTCTTCCCACCCCATCAGTAGATAAAGTTAGACAGGAAGTCCACATGCCTGTGCACAAATCATGGAAGTCTTAGCTGGGGTGTTTCTATTTATCATCCTAACACACAATAAGCCCAAAAAAACTAAACTAAACAGAAACCATTTATATTTGATTGTGGTTATACAGATAGATCACTCAGCAACACAGATTCCATGTACTGTTGAATAAATGGGGTTGACGACTACTTTAATTTCAAATCAGGGTTTTATTGTTGGGGACGTGGCAGGGAGTCAAGAAGAAAAATGCAGCGCAGACTGCGCCAAGTTTAAGTTAATTACTATGAAAATAGCCTCTAAAGTTATATGATTGCTATTGAGTTCTTTTTGGCTGGTTGCAAATAATCAGAGGCCTGTTACTGGTCCACATCCCAGGGGGTGGGAACCTCTGCTTCAAACACCTTCTCTTCAGTGTTGCCAGCTATTTATAATTGAAAGCAACTAGCACTATCTTAATAAGATAATGTCATATTGCTGACGTCATCCCGTCACATTAGCATAGCACTTAGTGGCTGTAATACCATTATTCCTGTACAAGGTGCGATTTTCCGAGGGGGATGCATAGGATTCTGCCTCTGTTGATCAGTGCTACTTCACCAATAGACCATGACTGTATTATGTACCTAAAATAGAAGTATTTTAAACTAAGTAAAGCGCTGTAACGTGAACAGTCTATATAGTGCCATAGAACAATAAAATCCGAGCAGCAGTTGCTGGTTGTATTTAGCTGCTACAGCGCTCCGGGACGCCGGCTACCAGCAGCAGCTGTTTAGCTGCCAATAGGTGACTGTGAGCCGGCTACAGGCACCGCCAGATGACGGTCCTTTCAGGGGCCGTGGTAGTGGAGTTTAGCCAGAAAATGTTGTGCTATTTCATTTGGAGATTATTTTACATTGAATATTGAAGTTCATAAATAAAGTGTTTTGGCATGGCTGGTCGAGTGGCTCTATATCCATGGTATTGGAAAGGAGATTTAATTCTTGCATGTTTTGTTGTGCATGATCAAACCTGCACCCTGTCCCCATGTATACATTAAATTGCATTAAGGCCGAGGTCTTCAGTGGAGATCAGCCCTGCCTTTGACTGTAGTCATTGGGAACATGTAGAAACGCGTTTTCCTTAAGACTTGGTTTGATGACACATTTGTTTGAAGCATACAGAGACCTTAAGGATAACAACTTTAATGTCTTTGTCTTACCACATGTGGGTACGTCTTCTTCTGCTGAAGAGGTCTGCTCATCTGTGGACGGTTTCTTTTTACCAAGACCGATGATTTTAGTGATCTTCTTCCCTGCTCCCTTCCCCACCGTCCCAGTCTTCTGCTCCGACTTTGAGTTCTTCTTTCCTTTTCCTAAGAGAGAGACTGAGATTCTGAATTTAATTCATAACTTATTTAAGTTATGAAAGGGAAATTAATAAAACACTGTGTAGTAATGTCTTTCTTGAAGGACCCCTGCAGACTTAATGTGCTCCACCGTCATTATCTAAACATGGGAAACTACTAAGAGATATGTTACGTGTTCATTTATGTTGATTCAATTATGTTTGGATGCTTTTGTAATACTGTATGAATATAAAGAGCAACTGTACATTCTAAAACAAACCATGAGATCAGTTGCATTCAGTTTAATCAGACCATTGTGGGTTCTAAAGCTCTTTGTTGGTGAATTAGGTTCAGTTTGGAATCCAGCATCCCCACTGGTCTGGACTAGTTTCTTTCCAAAAAGAGAAACAAGAGAAAGAAAGAGAGGTGAATGACTGTGCACATTCTGCTGGAAGGAGGTTCTAAGATGATATGTCTGTGTGTGTGTGTGTGTGTGTGTGTGTGTGTGTGTGTGTGTGTGTGTGTGTGTGTGGAAATAGCTTCTTCTACTTGGCTTACTTGTATAGAGACTGTGACAAGACGTATGAAATGTGAATGTATGAGAGAGAACCAAAGTGAGAAAATGAAAGACAGAAGAAGAGAGAAGAAAGAAAGTGTTGGTCAAAAATGTGATTGCAAACTTAACAGATAACTGATGTCAAAATGCCAAGACGGCTAACACTGAGTGTCTGGAGTGAGTGATTCTAGACACATGAACACAGAAATAACTAGTAATGAATAGCAGTCCAAAATTATATGGTAATGATTTTAAAAATGTAAAAAAAAAAAAAACAGAAGTGTATGTATTTTTATATTCAAAAAGATGCGTAAACTTCTGTTTTAAAATGTTTTCCTCATGTCCAGTAGGCAACTGCCTTAATTAATAGGAAGCTGTCTGCACTCTATTTCAGTCACAGGGTTTTTTTTCTCAGAATAGAGAAAGTATACAAACACACAATGCAAGCCTGAAGTGAAAGCAGACAGACACGCAGATCTTTCAAACATTTAAAAAAGGAGGAATTATTCGGTTTCCCTTCAGGAGATGACGAGGAGGAAAACTGTGATTGGGTAAATTTCTTCCTAGTAAATCTGTTTTTTTTGTTTGCAGCCATGGAATGTGGCTGATTAAGCAGACAAGAGGGTTTCAGACTCGATGAGGGAATGACTGAAGTAAGACCAGGTGGCTGTGGCTCAGGAGGTACAACGGTCTTCCACTAAGGAACGTGAAGGTCGGTGGGTGGTTCAATCCCTGGCCCCTGCAGTCTACATGTCAAAGTGAACCCCAAAACTGGCAGTGTTCTATGAATTTTTGTCCCTCCCCAGTTGATGCAGGTACTGTAGCACCTTGTATGGTAGCACTGAGTGGTCGCCAAGACTAAAAAAAGCCCTTTATAACTGCAGTCCATTTGCCATGTTTATTTCACTTTATGTTTACTGGATGACAATAAAAGGTAGCAGAGATGTCTAGCTTAGAACTTTAAGTGATCAAAAAATAAGCTCACATAGCTAATAATAATAATAAGTGTTCTTATTCAGATTGACATCATGTGACAGATCTTACGTGGTCTAATGATGTAACGATTAACCAGTACGCATCAGAAAACACACACGAAGAGTCAGAGATACAGTTTTGTCAATATACAACCACAGATCCAAACCAAATTCTGTCAAATTGGTAAAAAAGCAATGTCTGACAAAAACCCCAATCTCTTCTACCACACACAATGCTGCTTGAAAGATTGGATTTACAGTCTGCAAAACGTGTAGCTGTACCACAAATCCAGCTATTAATTTAGGAAGGCAAGGTGGACACTGGTGGGAAACTTTTAAGCTAGCATTAGCTGCTAACGCTACTTATTGCACACTATAACTGAAACCATAAGCTTTTGTATTTATTAGGGTTGCTGAAGTTACCACATTGATTTATTATTATTATTCATACTGACTCTGGAAACAAGGTAAACAATACCCAGTCAGCAGTATTTCAGTGAAAAATTGCCCTTTCTTTGGGATCTATACATTTCTACATGTAACAGGCCAGAAAGGTCAAGACATCCCTGGAGAAGAACTCAACAATTTTATATGATTAAATTCAGCTCATCTGGGAGGTCGTTACTGATCCCATTTCTACACTCCCCATAGTTTCACAGCAATGACACATAAACATGTCAGAGTCCATGAATCACATCTCTGTGCTAACTCCTTAAAACCCAACTGGATTTCAAAATTAACTGCTAGTGGGAAATCTGTTTCAGACATTATGTTGGAAAAATGAACTAATCTTAACAAGGAAAAAAAAAATAGGTGTTACATTTTAGTTGACAATCCAAACAACTGAGCTGACAAGTAAAATGAAATTTCTCTCCCCACAGAATTTTGCCTGCTGAGCAAACAAACAGTTACTAATCAGAGACTATTTCATCCGTATCTCTTTGTTTTGGCGTCTGGTTCAGCAAGGGAAGACCATCTCAGTGTACAACCCATGTTAAAGGAATCCAGCAGCTGCAATATCTCAGGATTCAGAACTGGGTCCAAGTTGAGAACAATTCAAGATGTCCTACCCCTCATTTAAATTAACTATTGGTCTTGTGCTTTCGGGCTGAAATTAATGGTATTTACAACACAGCACTGGGTGACTGCAGTGTTTTATGAAGGGGATTTCCATCTATAAAAAAAACCTAACCATTCACATATGTTGAAACATCATACAAATTTGATTAAAAAAATCTCAACTTATGGTCCAATAACTAGCTTTGTAAGCTTTCAACTATATCATGCAATCTTCGTATTTTGGTTATTTGTGCTGAAGATTGATTAGATGAGAATGTATAATACATTTGAAAGCGCTGAAATTCACGGATGAAGATTGTATGATACAGTTTAAAGTTCAGAAAATTGCTGATAAGGGACGTATAATACAGTTAACCGGATGCAGCAGAGGATGTATGACCTGGAGCAGCTGAAGAAGTTCAACCTGTCAAAGACAATGATGGTTCACCTCTACACTGCCATCATTGAGTCCATCCTCACCTGCTCCATGACCATCTGGTACTCTGCTGCCTCTGCTAAGCACAAGGGCAGACTGAGTATCATCCGCTCTGCTGAGAAGGTGATTGGCTACAATCTCCTGTATCTCCAGGACCTGTACGCCTCCAGGATGCCGACGCCGGCAGGAAAGATCGGGACCGATCCCTCCCTTGACACATTTTTTTTCAAACACTCCCAGGGTCTGAAATTAACACTCGCCAGACCTGCACGACAGACAAAAGTCCACAGCGGTCCGTGGCGAGGATGTCTGAGCCTGTCTGCACTCATCCCCCTGTGAGGTGTCAGCTGGTTGTCTGCCTGGCATACTCTCTGTGTAGGACGGTCGATTACACCCGCCTCTTCTCATTAGAGTGGCAATGTGTCACAGAGCTCTCTGCTGTGAGCACCGTCCAGCAGAGAGCCACGAGCACAAAAAAAGAGCAGCTTAAAATGCAACTTTCTAGTGCAAAATTAGCACTAGCACGTTAACTAACAGTTAAGAAATAGATTGTTTAGCCTATTTTTCTTTTATCATGCAAAACATTTTGAATAACTTTTTAATTTCTGTTTTAATAATATTCCTTAACGGATAGTACAACATTGTACAAACAAAATTCTTATTGTTCCTTAACGGTTAAACGGTTAATCATTAACTTCCATCAGCAGGACTTGCAACCCCAAGCAGAAAGTTTTATGTGATGTATGTACACAATTAAATATTTTATATATGCTTGCCCGGTGGACTTTTTAATCTACCTGCCAACTTGGCGAGTCAAAAAGTTAATTTCGGACACTGAACACTCCCCTCTGGCAGGAGGCTGCGGTTTATCAGAACCAAAACATCACGTCTCAAGGAGTGTTTTTTCCTGACTACAGGGGGCCTTATCAACAAGGCCCAGGACCCCCACTAACGCAGTCGCTTCCTTAGTTCCCTACTTGGTAATAAATCCTTTGCTGATTCTGAGTTAAAAGCTTTGAAAAAAAAGCAAGTAAGTGGACCTTGAATTGTGATTTTCTGAAACTCCAATTATTACTGATGCCACTATATCAGACACTATATCAGCCTGCCATGATTGGCTACTATATGTAGCCAATCACCTTCTCAGCAGAGCGGATGATACGCACAGGTCTCCGGGAGAGCCCCGTGCAGCCTGATTCTGCACGATGCAGCTTTCAGCGCCAGCCGGGTGTATGAAATCAGAGGGGAGTTGACTGCTGGAAGTAAAGAGGTTTGCCGCTGGTGATATTCCTTTGGCGCTGGCTAAAACCTCTTTGGGGGGGCGCCTAACATTTCTTGACGACACAACAGATGCTACAATATTACATTTTCAGAATATGTGTTAGATAGAGATAACACATTACCAATCTATTCCTTAGAAGTTCATATTTTAAGTGTGTATGATTTATTTTGGACCACACAGATGGTAAGCCTCTCTTTGGTGGTCTAAACATAAATACATGGCTGTTACTGTCTCATTTAGCGCCTCAGCTTGTTTTACGGGAAGGTCATTTTCTTTCATAAAAGGTGGAACTTTTCTGACGGTAGTAGAAGCGAGGCGGACTGCTTCTGCTTTCCAACGCAGTGGAAAACGCTGCAACATTTTTTAATGTAATTCCCTTGAATTACATTAAAAAATGTTGCAGGGTTTTCCACACACTGTTTTATTGACACTCCATGTCCTTACATGAGTGAGTTTAGTAACCGACATCTTTCCTGTTGCCTCTACATGTTCCCTTATCCATGGTCGCTGTTGTTGCTCATTTTAAAAGGACAATTCCAGCGCAAAATGAACCTAGGGGTTAATAGCATATGTGTACCGAGTCGAACGTTCTCTGGGATCTGTTTTCATGCTAATCGAATGAGTCTCTAGCTTTAAACAAGCTCTGCAAACGTAATACGTCTCCATAACAGCAGGCGGCGCTAATGTTGCCCAAAAAATGAAAAAGTTTGTTTTCTCCGGAAATTCAAAGCCAGACCATCATGGTGGCTGGTTCAGAATACGATCTCATATTGTACTAAAATAGTTCACTGAAACATGTTTCTGAAAACATTTTAAGCAAAAAATAGGCCATGCAGTTGCTGAATCTGTCTTCATTTCAGCTCATTAAACATTAAAAGATTTTCATCAGATTTTGAGAGACTCTAGTCACGCTCATTCTGCTCGCCATTTCCGGGTGAGTCCCGACTGCCCTGTCTCCGACTGCACGGTGAGAACCATTCTCTTAGACATTTGAAGACATTTGAAGACATTATAACTTTGTAAGTGTACAGACATAAAGATGGTTTATAAAGACATGTTTACATGCGGGCACCATCTTGGAAAATAGTCATGAGCAGTTGACTCACGAACGCTGTGTTTGAGCTATGTTACTGGTTACTGGTTGCACGCCGTTCGTCGTTCGACTGGCTGTGACTGTTTAATAAACTGTCTGTACACTTACAAAGTTCTCAATGCTTCAGTTTACATGTAGGGACACTCATTATGCTACCGTTGAAGTGTGGTGCTATTTTGAGCCTTGTTAGTGGTATAAAATAGCGATTTACCATCTGCCCCAAAAGCTAGCGTTAGCAGCTAACCACCCGTTTGCGGAGCTTGTTTAAAGCTAGAGATGCATTTGATTAGCATGAAAACAGATCCCAGAGAACGTTTGACTCGGTACACATATGTTATTAACCCCTAGGTTCATTTTGCGCTGGAATTGTCCTTTAATTGCCCAGTATTTCTTGTGAGTTTAATTAACCATAAATCTTCATTTTGTACACACCAGAAAGTTTTCCCACAAGAGTCCTTTTGGTATTCATCACAAAAACAAAACACTCTCATGAACTGGAAGCAACTGACTTACATCTGTTAGCAACATATGTTTATTTCCAAGTAAATATTAAAGATTATGAGTTTATTGCTGCTGTGGAGTCTTACCTTGGTCCTTGCAGTCGCTGTGTCCGTTCTCATGAGGGGCTTCACCGTCGGAGCTCGGTCTGTCACACGATGCCTTCTGGCAGTTAGGGAGACCATACAGAAGAAGAATGGATGCACAAGAAGGTACAAAGTGAACAAAACTGTACTTTCCAGAAAAAAGACTAACGGAATAATGCACACAGCTGTCCAATTACATTCTACATTGTAAAAACCCGTAAGACCATCTGCAACATGTTATAGATGAATAATTAGGCGAGGCTGTGTTTGCTGTGCCAAGTTGGGAGCAGTTTGTCATTAAGGAGCCTCTGATAGAACTCATTTTCCACCATTAAACATACAGGCACACACATATGCAGCTGGTACGCTATGTCTGCAGCGGTATGTTACCTCCTTTTCCCAATGAAAAACCAATAAGACAGTGTTTTCCCTTCAGCCAAACAGAATATATTCAGTTTTTCCCACCCCAGCCCTTTGTGGGGATGCACCAATTCTGGGCCAATGCTGATGTTTAAAATAACAATTTGGCCGATACCGTTTTTGTTATTATTTTTTCCCCTTTTGTTACTGAGAAACGAAGAAATCATTATAAGAAATAGGCTAACTGAAGTGTGTTAAAGTCATCACAAATCTTTCAGTACTACAAAATATTTTGTTACAAATAAAAAGTAAATGTAAAAGCCATTACAAAAGCAATAAAATAATATATTATCTTTAGAGAGAGTAACACTGCAGTGAAGCTAAGCATACTCACACGAGCTAGCAGCTCATGCATGTGTGTGGAGGTTGTAGATTTTGGGGAGACAGACGTCTCTGACTGGGCAGTGTGTAGGCTTGAACAGCTGGTCACCTAACGCGATGAACTCCATCACCTCGTTAGTAATCCATTCAGATTTGACGCTGTCCGTGGGGGTTTTTCCCCCCCCTTTTCTCAATGCTGTGGTCTCCCCGACACGGTGGAATACTCCCACATGGCCCACATTTTCTTTTACTGTAAATAAACGGCACCCTTTGACCTCTTATGTTATACGTCAGCGTCGTGTCCAGTCAGTGGCTTCTTCGAATCAGCAGCTGCAGTAGCAGCATATGCTAGCAGACTGTTGTCCGCAAAACAACACACAAACATTTGCCACTGCCGTCGGTGAATGCCATCTTATTTGCCAATATGCCGATGGCAGTCAACGAGGTGAATTTACCGATGTCCTGTCAATGCATTGGTGCATGTCTAGCCCTTTGTCTTGAGAACTAACTGAAAAAAACCCAACCTGGACCAGAGGAGAGGACCAGGCAAAGGTATTAGGAGAGAAGGTGCACTTTACAAACTAAAATTTGTCTTGTGTGCCTTGCTCTAAACATTAAAGGGTGACAATACTGTTGTAGATTTTCATCTCATTCCTCGTTGTCAGAGTGTGATTACGAAATCACACATGTTAACGATTACTAGCCACAGCTGATATACAGTAATGTGCTGCTCGCAATATTTCTCATTTCAAGAGACATTCAGCTCCAGCTGTACCAGAATGTTTTGTTTGCATTGCTTTTTGCTACAAAAACAGAGCAGGAAAGGAAAAGGATTTGAGTTTAGCAAATCTGGCCAACCTGGAGCCACATCCAAGATGGAACCAGCCATAGGAACCATATCCTACTACAGAAAAAATCATTTATGGGAATGTACAACTTAAGATACAAAAACAAGTGAAAAAAAAAAAATCACTGCAGACCCTCAACACCCTCTCTTTCCTGAATATGAACTTCTGCCATCAGTCAGAAGAGTCCGTGTGCCGAGATGTAAAACAAACTTAAGTTATCTTTTATCCCAATGAGTATCAAGCTGCTGAACTCAAATAGGAAATATTAGCACAACAGAGCAAAAGTGCAATAGATACACCAGCACTTTTTGCACTTTAATTATTACAGTCACTTTTTAAGATGGCATATTTTCTGTACAGTCATGTGTAGGGCTGGGTGATGTGGAGAAAATTAGGTATCACGATATTATTGACCAAAACCCTCGATATCGACCTTGCGGCTATATTCTAGGGTTGAGAATTGGGGCTTTAACAAAATATCTTCACACTTAGATTTTAGAAAAATAATCATCAGTAATGTGGACATAATGTCTAAATGGGAAAAAGGCAAATAATAGAACAGCTAGAACAGTCTGGTAAGTTCAGAAAAGGACATCACTTTACTGTAATGCAGCCTTAAAACCAGTAAAAGACTACTGACTTAAGACTGATTTATGTCATATCACAATATGACGATATCTAGTCTCATATCAAGATATCGATATAATATCGATATATTGCCCAGCCCTAGTCATGTGTCCTTCCTTTATGTCCTAAGATGCTTCGTTGATCTTATGTTATCTGCTGTGATCTTATGTTTATGTTTTTATGTTGATTTTAGAATGTTTTTTCTGTTCTGCACTATGCCCAAGACAAATTTCCCCTTGGGGACAATAAAGTGTATTCTATTCTATTCTAAGATTCTGATCAGTGTATGTGTGTGTTTACCTTTTCCAGTTCAGGTTTGTGCACTGGTGATCCAGATCCAGCTCCATCCAGGTCTACACCCCCATTAACACACACCTCTCTCATCACCTGGAAAACACAAGTCAATACAGCCATTAGCTTATGAGGCTAACGGAAAGTCCCACTCATCCTGATCACCCTGTCTAACCGTGATCAGAAGACATGGGTGGATCAGGAGGGTTCCTCCCAATCACGCCTCCAGGTGTCTCCATCATTGCCCACGGGTGAAGTCCCCCAGCAGAACAATGGAGTCCCCACTGAGCCCCATCCCTATTTAAAAATCCTAAAATATTTCCTCACACCATTGCCACATAATTAAGCAGCTGATTGCTTCAGCCTGGGAGGCATGCCTGGGGTAATGCAGGCCACATGTACACATGTGCTCAACTCCACTCCCTCCTCTCTCATATCCCATCATGCTACTGAATGGAAGCCAAGGGATCATAAGGCAATACAGAGCATGCAGTGGAGAACCTACAGGAGGCAAAGAGCAAGCATGCATTTGAGGCAGGGGCCGATGGAGGGGCGGGGGTGTCTGCTACACACATTAGACACCACAGTGTGCATGGAATCCTTATTGCAATAAGGTCTAGTAGGGGGGAATGAGATCTGCAGGTCTCTGGACGGGGCGCCAGTGTGCATTACCGTGACCTCACTGGATCTGGCAACGCAGCATCAGATCGGCCAATCAGAGGCGTGTGGCAGTGACAGAGCTGTGTGGAGATGAGTGGTGGGCAGCGACACACACACGCACGCAAGCACGCACGCCATCTCCACAAGCATTTTGAAGCATCTCTTGCCGTGCAGAGCTCCTCAGCTCATTGGTTTTGGCTCGGAGGGAGCATAATTGGGTTTTGCGGTGGAAATGACAGACTGTGGCTCCATGGGTTTGGCTCAGAGAGCAGCTCAGAGGCCGGAGAGTGGGACAGACTGCAACATCATGTCTATCTTCCACTGGAGAGCTACGTTGGCAGATGGGTGCTGTAGGTCTGATGATGTACTACAAATCAAACTTGAGGAGGTAGTGGGGCTGTGTGTGGTAGTCTTTGGTGTTGAAACACTATATTCAATAAAAGAATATGCTGGTGATGGACAGCTACTCTTGCATGCTTTAGATATTGAAGTAGTTTTTATACATATTCACGAAGCCTACATGCACAGAACTATTTTAACCAAAGTGTAGTGAAGATGTGAAAACCTATTGTATTCCAGTAACAGCAGATTACATGGTTCAAAAAAGTATTTGATGCCTCTAACCAGTTGAGATATATTTGGCAAAACATCAAAAAAACTGATTCAGTCTTTATAACAAACCATTATTAAGAGCTTTACTCATGTGACTGCATATAATAGGGCTTTTTGTTGGACGTAATTCGGATAATTTCCATAAAAATGGTTCTGCATGCTCTCTGGGCTCGGACCGTTTGCCCTTGGCTGCACTTAGCATACCCAATTGATCCGAGGGTCTTCAGTGATTTTTTAACCATCCTGCCAGAGCCGTCCCAAAATAAATGTGGACCGTCTCAAATTTAAAACCTTTGTTTTTCTACAGTATCATCAGTTAAAATCATTCAAAGTGACCTCTAACACTAGAACCACCAGAGCTGACGCCATTGGCATTTGTGATTCAAAAATGTTAATCATTCCGTCATTGTTCTTGCCATGTTTCCCTCCTGCCCTGACTTATTTCTGGCTCAGTAACATGGGGTGCGTCAATCAGGGTCTCCCAAAAAGCCCCCCTCCCAATGATTTTTTTTTTTTTGGGTAATTCCAATGTATCATTGTTTGAGTTTTGTGCTGTATGTTTATTGTTGAGTTTGTGTTTATCTAAAGGCCCATCGAGGGACACCATTGAAAATGAGCTTGAGAATAAATGCTGTGGTAGGTGGTGTAGGATGTCCATGCACTGTCAGTGTGCAGTAAACAACAATGATGCACTCGGGGTTGTAGAGAAGCCGTTTAAAAGCACACTTGAGCAGATAAGCTGTGAATACACAAACTCACTTTTCCCAAAATTTGTGCAGAAAAAGAACAAGAAAATAGAAGTTAAGAGGGAAGATATTACATCAGCCAGAGACAAAGAAAACCAGGTCATACTGTAGCAGAAGGCAGAACGGATATACAATACGTACAATAAAAAAAGCAATGGAAAGGTTGAGGAGAATGAAGTAAGGACACAATATAGACATGGGTATTCCATAAACACATCATTAGCAGACAACATCTGGGAGAATCATTAGTGTAACTAGCAGGCTTTGGGACATATCTTAGCTTTCCCTTTCATTACTCTCTCCTTTTTCCTTACTTTGCTTCCTCTCCCCTTCCTTTTCTGCTCAGTCTTTACCAGCTCTTCCTAGTTCCGTCCCTCATCAAGAAATCTGTATTTCCATTATCTAAATCGGTAATAAGAAATGCAAGGACTGTTATTGAAGTTTTATGACAGAAAATAAGAATAGCTGGAGAAAAAGAGTTCATGGGACAAAAGAGAAAGTGAGGGAATAATAAATAAATGAATGACTGCTGAATGCCCGATGGTCCCAGCAACACAATCTCCAAACGCAGACACGCTACTACACTATCTTACACACCGTGAAAACAGACTGCCCTTGTGTTATCAGTTCAATATGTTTCCAATATCCAAGCACCTGACTAAATACGCAAAGAGAAACGGTTGCTCCAAGCAACAATTAGTGCAGTCGTTACCAAAGTGTGGCTGCTACAGAGATGTGTATATTTTCACGACTCTGGTTGCGACTGCCTGCAGATACCTTGGCCCCGACCAGGTTACCTACCTCAGCTCATCAATAAACAACTGCTAATCACACTGCCGAACACATAATTAAATCAAGAAGAAAAACACAAACTGTTTTAATCTTTGTTTTTTGACAGCCGTAAACAGGAAATAGTTGAAATGACAAAAAAGACAGACGAAAGCAGACAATGCTAATAATAAGATTGGTGTTTCCATCAGTGGTCTAAGGGCCAAACTTGCTCCACACTTTATTCTTTAACAAGACCCTCAGTGAGTAATGACAAAAAAAGGGTGCCTCAAAGTGCGAGCCCAAGAGCCTGTTGGTAAAACTGTAGCACAGAGTTGGCAGAGGCTAGCAGGCAGAAATGGTTACACAAATAGCATCACACAAATGGATGAGGAGGGAGCTTTAAATAGCGCACATTATGTAGTCACGGACAAACAAGGAATTCCAGAAGATTCTCAGAAGAGTGAGGAAGAGGTGAGGATGAAGAAGGGGCTGTGGGCTTTCCTTTGAATTCAAAGACCAGATGAGGCCAGCCTTTCCTCCGGTGATTGAAATTGAAAGAGCCCAGAGGTGCTGGCTCCGCACCAACAACAAACGGACGCAGGGGTGGACTATTTGATGTCGGGAGGGAGGGTTTGTTTTGCAGACTTGTTGAGTAGCCAGAGGGAAAGATCAGAGAGAGGGAAAGAGAAGACGGGGGGTGGAGAGGCATTGAAAGAATGTGTGATGGTCTGAGAAAAAGGGATCACAAGAGGATTACAAAAATCTTCACATCTGAGTGAAACCAGAAGAACCACCTGTCCATAACAAAGCACGTAGTCATACAATGTCAGGAAACAGGCCGCCCTGGAGAACAAAAGCCAAGCTCTTCTCATAAGGACAGCTACACCCTTTATTCTTCAATACTAGCAACACAATGGAACTTACACTGCATCTAATTTCACCTCCCTGACAACAACATCCGAAATGAAACTTTCAGGCTGGTGCCAAGAACATCACCTAGAGCTGGGCGATATAAAAAAAAAAAAAAAAAAAAAAAAAAAACGAAATTTTTTCATCAAATACATTGACATCGATATTGCGGTGGTATTGTAGGGTTGACAATTGGTGCTTTCACCAATAATGTGGATACAATGACTAAGTGGGTAAAGACAAATAACAGAACAGTTTTAAAAGTCTGGTAAATTCAGAAAATGACATCACTTTACTGTAATGCAGCCTGTAAAACCAGGAAAACACTTGTGTCATATCATGATATTCCGATATCCAAAATCTAAGACAAAATCTAGCCTCATATATCGACGTGGATATAATATCCATATATCGGCCAGCCCTAACGTCAGCCCAGTCCGAACTCTGCCGTGATCTATGTTGAGCACCTCTGACACTGGTGGACGGGACCCTTTATTGTGTTTGACAGCTCTCTGTTTTATGAGTTAAAGTCATTTTAGAACAGCTAACAGGGTTTTAGGCCTCTTCACTGTTCAACAAGCAGATATTTTGGTTACATCACACTTTAAGAAAAGCTGCTTCATTTAAAACATAATAAAAATATTTTTTTGTGATTAGATGTTATTTTTAAATCTTAAACAGTACCAATGGTTAAATTAGTAACTGTAATGCAGTCAAAGTAGTCTATTTTTCTAGTTAGTGCTGTCAAACGATTAAAATATTTAATCGTGATCAATCGCATTAATGTCATAGTTAACTCGCAATTAATCGCATATTTTTATCTATTCTAAATGTCCCTTGATTTCTTTTTGTCCCATTATTTTTCTCATTTTAATGCTTTTATCAACATGGAAATGTGGATCGGCTTGCTTTGTGCTTTTGTCGCCTGGTTTTGAAGAGGGGGCGGAGAATTTGCATCTGCTGTGTGCTTGGCCATCAAGTGGTATTTCAGACTGGACGTGCTGCGATGATAGCTCAGTCCACAACGACAAAACACACAGATCACTTTGGTCTTGTCAATGGAACCATTTGGCAACTTTTTAAAAGTAAACTTTCCATTCAGAAACTTATTGGCATCCATTCCGGCGTCTCGCGCTCGCCATCCACTCAAAACGTAACGTTAGCCTGCTACTCTTTGGCCGGCTCGCAAGCCCAAACAAGTGTGTGCGGCGTGCCTGTTTTGTTTCCGGTCTAGCTAGATCCGGTATAGTGTTGTAGTTTTTCTAACGTTACTAGTTGTTGCAACAGCATGTGAAAAAAACTACAAAGTTTGCTAGGCCAAAAAGAACGTTAATCTCGCGATTAAAAAATGTACGCCGTTAAAATGGGTTAATAACGCGTTTAACTGACAGCACTACTTCTAGTATTTGACAATAGCACTGAATGAGATTCAACCATTTAGTTCCATTCCAGTAGCGCTGAGATGGAAAAGTGACTGATGGTCTGCCACTGTGGCACAGCGGTCACACATTCCATCATATAAAACTCCACGTCGTGGAACATTAACCAGGCATACGCATGGCATAAGGTTATTTATTACACCATGAGGCTACTTTGAATGAGTAATGTTAAACGGTTCGTGGCATAAGCAGTCTGTGGGCATAAGCCATACGGTAGCAAGGCTAGCAATAGCCATGTTAGCGCAGGCTAGCTCTAATATTAATTTTGAGTATATCAAGAATATAAGAAATTACTTTACGGTTTGTCACTGACAGTTGCTTACAACTGCCACCTTTGGTTGAAATAAACACATAGGCTAATTTACAGATTTACATATGAAAATATGTTGGCTCTATACAAGCTCAAAGTATTGTTTTTTTAAATGGAGTCTGGTGGGTTTAGCGCTAGCGACCTCAGAGCTGTTTCTGGTTAAACAGAAAGGTCTTAAAGAGGTTTTAAAAAGCTCTATCTCTTTCCATAATGTTGTCAGACAATTAGAATAATAATCTGAGTCGGTCAGTGGCAAAAACAGAAATTTTAGTGGACGAAATTGACAATGCAAATTTCCCATATAGGGTTACATTACCCTTTAATACAACTCTCTATGGTAAAATGGGTCTTAATGGTTAAGTTAAAGGCATACTATGCAGTTTCCGTTTTTGTCAAACAGCCACCCCTAGAGTCACTGTGGAGTACTTGTATTTAACGTTACTGTCGTAAATACCACTCACGCAGGGCTGTCTCTGCACTCACGGCCTGATCCCCTCCCCCCTGTAGGACTGGTCTTATTATCAACAATGGATGAATCAACAACTTCGTAAAAACTGACATACAACAAGCAAGCGCAACAACATACAACATAGAACGCAAGCAAGTTTACTTGACATGTTGATAAAATGTCGGGAGCACAGTCTTCAAGTTGGCTTTATTAAAGTCTCCTGCGATTATGTGAACACCGCCAGGGTAAGCCCGCTGCTGTTCATTTATGGTGTTCAGCAGGAGAGAGAGCGCCGTGTTTACGTTGGCGTTGGGTGGATTATACACAGCCGTGAAGATCACTACTGTTAGCTCTCCCGGTAGAAAAAAAGTCTGGCATTTTACAGACACGTACTCGAGGTCAGGGGAACAGTGTTTATCTATAATTGTTCTGTTATTACACCAGTTCTCATGCATGTACATACAGAGCCCCCCTCCTATGCTCTTCCCGGAGTCCTCAGTCCTGCCCCAGCGCAGCAGAGTGCGGCCTGCTAGCTGCATGCTAGCATCGGGTATCCCTGGGTGAAGCCAGGTTTCAGTGATAATCAAAACACAGCAATTTCCAGCGAGTTGTAATTCTAAGTCGTCCATTTTCCATCTGGCATTGGAGAGATACAGGCTCGGTAGAGGTGGCTTGGGTGCTATGCTAGCCTTAGCATGACACCCACTTATGCTTCCTCTCCCTCCTCCGTCTGTGCCGCCTTCTAGACCTGACAACAATCCACGGGAGCCCGGCGGTCTCGCTATGTCATCTGGGATGATGGTGTTGGTCACCAATGTCCAAAAGGTTCTGGCAGGTGTAGCGGATGTTCGCAGAACCGACAGTAGTAAAGCAATTCGTGATTCTCATGAGATTTGTCGGGGTGCCACCTCCCAAACTTGCATTGCTGGTTTGGCCAGCAGGTCCCTCTCCTGCTTTGCTATCGGGATGATTCGCCCTACTAAGAGTTCGTTTACCATCAAAATGACTTTGAAGCTGTTATATTAAGGTACAAATCTTGCATAGTGTGCCTTTAAAAATAATTTGAGAACTTGACAAAACCGACTCCACTCAAGGGCCACTTATTGTTTGTCCTCGGGCTGCTGACTGTACAGTATCACATGGTCTTCATCAGCAAGTGAAGATTGTTCAGTTGTCACAAATCTGTACATTACATTGCATCCATGATGGCTGTGAAACATTTATCTGCTGATGAAGACCAGATGATCTGGCTGAAAGATAGATGAAAGTAGACCATGAGGGCAGATTGTTTTGACAAGTGATCCAAACACGTTTTAATTAAGCATAACCCATAGACGGTGGTGTTAGTAGAATTTAAATGACTTCATTTGGTGGAGCCACATCTTCTGTTCAGACTGCTCTTATTCTGCATTAATGCAATCTGCTGTAAGAGTAGTTTGGGGGTTTATTGTGTTACCTTGAGCCATTCCTCTGCCTGTTCTTTGCTATGCACAGCCAGCACCAGTGCGTCTGCCCCCTGATGGACGATCTTCAGTTCGTGCCTCTTCTTCTTGCCGTCTTTTGGGATGTGAGTGATGCTGCACCCTGACAGGGTCAGCTCCATCTGGGGGGTGTGGTCTTTGGATGACTTGTAACACTGGAGGGAGAGAAAAGGGGTCAGGTTAAACTGGATGAGCCAAATGTTGCTGTAAAGTTTTCTCAGTCATCAGTAGGGTTGGCTACCAAAAACCGGTGCCTAACAACCGTTGTCTACCAGACTAAATGACAACACATATTTTGGTGCCTCATTTTGGGGCATCTTAAATGCCTGCACTGCTCTCTGGTGCTCTGAAACAGACGTTACAGGCAACAGAAGCATCGCTGCATGTGAGGCTAGTTAATATTACATTTACCTACCATTAGCTAGTAGCTGGCTTAAACAGGTTTAAAATGCTGACAGCTAAACGCACTAAAGTGTCTGTATTTTACCGGAAAGGATTCCAACAGCGGGGCATTAAACAGTCCGCAGCAAAAGACACAGAGTAGACTAGCTAAGGTTTGAGACACCGCTGTCCGAGTTGTCAGAGAAACACAGCCAGGACATTCCACACCCTAGACATTATTGGACTTTTATTTCAACATTTTCACACACGCTGCATGCAAGTATGTACATAGATCTTCTGCGGGAACCCTTTAAAGTGTGCCTTGCTGTGCGAACATGTACATTAGTGTCCCTCACCAGCAGTTTGTTATCTTTGATGACACACAGGAGCTTGGTCCACTGGCCAAAGCGCTTTTTGCGCAGAAGGAACGCACAGATTCGAGCGTCCTTCACCAGATCCATGGACGCCTCTGCAGACGGCCACTGGTGACGCATCTTCTGGCCCTTCCCATCCTCCTCTTCCTCGTCGTATGACTCATAAGAGCTGCTCATGGCGTCCGAGTCATAGTCTGAGAGGGAGGTAAACAAGGCAGAATTTTCTATCATTAAATGACAATTGAACTTAAAAAAAAAAAAAAAAAAAAAGCTTCACATTTCTTTTCAGCAGCATGTCCATTAGCTACTGTCTGTCTGTATGGCTATGAGTAAATGCATTATATCAGTGATATGAAGTGCAAATGAGTCTTGCCACTCACTGGCAGTGATGTATTCAGGAGCCTTTCCAGGACTTAAAGGAACTGCTTCCTCATAGTAGCCTTCTGGTAGAGAGGAGCTGGGCAGAGGGGGAGGGCCGCTGTTTGGAGGCTGCAGAAAGAACAAATTTCCACTAGTGACAGGTTCAAAGCATATTAAAATGAAAACAGCTCTCATCATTTACATTTTAACTAACACTTTAACTCCTTTGTGTGTGTTTGAACTGGGATTCCCACACAACATTACACCAGCAAAGAACAAAGATTAGAAGAAATCACATTTTTTATTTATTATACAAACAGACCACAGTAAACAGACTATATCAATATATCCCCACTTTATTTAGCTGTAACAGTATTGCAGTATTATACATTATAATACAGTAGCGGTATTGTTTGCAGCATAAACAATACCAGGACCCTGAAACTGAAGATTTATTGTATTATTTGCACCCATCCTTTTCCTACTTTGACATGTTACAATGTCTTTCGTGCAAAAGGACCTGCAGTGTTTGTCATTGATTTTGTGATTGGGTTTGTCCCAAGAAAGACAAGGTTCCAGCAGACCAGTGAAACTAAGGATTTTTTATGGATGTAAATTAACATAAAATATTGCTCTTAAATCACAGCTTACAGCAGCCCAGTGGTGTGTAGCATTAAAGCAATATTTCTTCTGGAGCCTCATTCTAATAAGTCCATCCAGTACCAGACAAGCTCAAAGTGCATGGAATTTAAAACTGTTAAGACCTTATGAGGCCACATTCTAAGTCTCTCTGAAAGGACCATGACCAAGCTGCGATGGCTGCAGACTTTTTTTCCTCTAATGGAAAACCCATTTGATTTTTCTTTTTATTTTATTTACTGGTGGCATCGCTGATTTTCCACTGCCAGGCCATTAATAAGGGGAGAAACTCCATAGCTGTTATGAAACTCTATGTGCTATGGGCCATTGGTTACAGCTGATCCAATCAGGCATCAGTGCTGCAGTGATGTCAGCATCCACTGCTGGAACAACATGGAACACTCATAAATGGGTTTGGCTGATGTGCAGCCTCAATGGCTAACTTCTTCTAAGCGTAGCAATTATGTGTCAGTCCAACATTACAGTCATTCTGCCATAATTATGGAACTATTGAATTTAGTTTGAACAAGCACTTTGCAAAAAAAGCACCAAAACAAAAGGTGATTAGCCTTTTTTTAATTAGAGACTACACTTGTCTGTGATTTTCTTATATCCTAGAATGTTAGAATTCAGATACATTTCCATTTGTTATTTCATTATTATTTGGACAAATGCTAGATATAGTATGCATCTAGGATAGCTTTGAGTGGGCAGTTGGTAAATGTGATGGGAATGATGGAATGGGAATCTGATTGGAAATAAGAGCCTGTGAGTCCGTCAGTCCTCCATGCTTCACTGCATCTTTTTTAACGGAGGAGGTCTACACTTTCTCTATGCTCCAAGGTAGATTTTGGGACATACTACTGAGGCAGTTTCCCAGACAAAGTCTAAATATCATGAATCATTATGTTGCTACTTACTTGGTTAAAGAAAACTTGACTTTTTCTCAAAAAGACATAAACAGGACATTATTAGAGCCGCCGCTAGGAAAAAAGAACTAAGGTAAGCGATTCTCGGTTTCCCAGTACAACGACCTAGAAACTGCTCCATGAAGTCAGATTTGGAGTGACATACCCTGCAACTCTCATTGTTAACACCAACAATCACCTAAATACTTTGATTCTTAATATGAGAGTTCTTCCACAAAGGAAACAGAATTATTTGTTTTTTTCAATAAATTTAATTTAATTTAAATTCAGTGTCCTCTCTGTCTACTGTATGGGAAGCCTTCAAGGCCATCTGTAGAGGCTGTCCTGAATACCATTTTCAGTCACTGGAACTTCGGTACTTATAAACAGCAAATATAAAAAACTGGAGGGATTACCAGGCTGCTACAGTATAAACACATAGACCTCTACACACATCAAACTGCTAAGGTATAACAACTTATAACTCGACTCAGCCAGACCAGTGGAAAAGTTACAGTGCAGTGTAAGAAATTAATAATTATTTAATAGGTTGTAGGGATGGGTTTGAGAGAAAGAGGGACGCTGCAGTTATTAGGTCTGAAGAGGTTAGTTATACAGGAGAGGAGGCTAAACCTTTCACAGTGCTCGTTTTTTTATTTTGTGACTTTTGATTTAATAAAAGACCAGTCATTTCCAATCATATTTCCTCATTGAAGTTTTCTGTATAATAGTGTTAAAATCTCGTCTCGTCCTCGTGAACCCAATCTCGTGTCTCGTCTCCTGAGCTGAGTGTCTCATCACACCCCTAGTAAATCATAAACATACAAACTGTTTTATATATGTCTTTACATGGACATTTGTGAGAAATGACCTTCACAGCCCAGTGAAGAAGAAAGCATTTGTTGTGAAGAGATACAGAGCTAACATTTAGAATATAGTTTAGTATTGTATAGTAACTGTCAGGATGTGATGGTGAAAAGTGAAGTGAAGAAGATGTGAAAAGATTTGAAAAGTCAGGTAATCATTTCTGATAAAAAAAAGACACCTAATAAATGTACAAAGGTAATCAAAGTAATAGTGTAGTGGTTAATGTGGCGACTGTCTCCGTTTGTTAACCTGACTACTCCAGCTTTAAATTGTCAAGACTTAACGTAGTTACCCAAACAAAATTGTCATCTAAGGCATTCTTGTTTGACTCTGTCCTATGCAAAAGTTAAGTTTAATCTTTTTCTTGTCCCATCAATACATCCCCTCTCCTCCATTAATGCATCCCACCCATTTCTCTGTTTTCATCTAGAAGTCGAGTGGCGGGCCAGGCCCTTAGCAAAAACCTTATTGTATCTCCTTTGGGGGAAACAGCGCTTCGGGTGAACTCATTTCTTGGCAGGGATATGCTGCCCTGCTAAACTCCAGCGCTGCCAGCATTCTCCTCCCTACCCCAGCCCTAAAAAGAAAAAAAATCCCCAGGAGAGGAAGACAGAGGGAAAGAATGGCAGAAAAGAATGAAAGCTGTCAGACAGTACGGCACAATATGGTGGTTTGAGAAGTGGATGTAAAAGTAGACGTGTTTGTGTTGGTGGAGGACTGGTGAGGTCTGCAGCTTCATATCTCACATCACAATGACTTCCTTTCCAAGACTTTAAGCAACAATACCATTAATAATTTTGCAGAAGCCGATTGTTTGGGTAAGCATTTTTCCCTGTGTGCAGCAGAATACATTACACTTCAGAGAATGTGATCCCATTGCTCTGCTATTTAATGACTCAGAGCTTAGAGGCACTGGGTTGAGGAGAGTGTCTTTGCATGCACACACTCCTGTATACAGACGCATATAAACACACAGACTTTTCCCTTTGCTTTCATTCCCTGAAACAACAGCTCGGCCCTATCACTCGGGGATCTGCGGATCAATGACGCTGCAACACACTGAAACTAAAAGGAGTTCACCGCAGTCACAATGCATCCGTGTCGACCATAAACACAAACTGCACAAACGCATATGCAAAAGGTCAGTATTTCTCTGATCAGCTTCATATGCTCTGCAGATCTCTAAAACATCTGTTGACTGTCTTCATATGGCAGTATCCTATCCAGTACAGATCTGGTAGGGGCTCGTCAACCTTCACAAACCAGTCTCCTTCATCCGCTTCAAATGAGATTAGATGGAACTTTAATTATCCTTGCGAGGAACCTTGGCCATACAGACAATAGATAGACAGTAACTGAAAGTTAAATGGAATATTTCAACCAATAACATCAGAACTTACGGTACACTTGCTAGCTTTTGTCTTCGGGTATTCCCAATTGACAAAGGTTTGTCAATACCTTTGTCAATTGGGAATACCCGAAGACCATACGTTCCAATACAGAGCTCTCTCCCCCCAGCATTTAAGTTCAACTAAATTGAACTTTGGCCCCAAATATGATAAAATCCTCTCTATCTTCGTTCCTACCGGAACTGAAAAAGTTAAGAGGATGAGGATATTGTCATTTGTAAGTTGGTTGTATTATTTGTTGAAAAATAAATAAATACTTTAATGACAAAAAAAAAAAAAAAAAAAAAAAAAGAGGATGAGGATATAATATGTTAGAAATTGAATATTGTGATTCCTTACATTCCATTGTTGTTTAGCTTCCTAGTTAGTTTGTTGGATAATGTGTTGCACTTCATTTTACGATGTGTCACTTGTGGGTTTGGTCTGAAACCTAAACATAAAATACAGTAAAATAATGTGAAGAAAGATTTTTAGCTGACTTTTTTTTTGCTTTGAAATAAGAGACAAGGCTTGTACAAGGCACTGTACAGCTTCAGAGGTTAAACCTGATCCTGAAAAAAAAAAATTACATTTTAACTAAATCAATAATCATTAAAAAGCAGCTCAAGGACACCACCCCCCTCCAAACAAAGAAACAAACCTCCTTGAAAGCCCTTCCAGATGGTTCTCTCAACAAGAATAAAGTTATCTGCATGTACTGTGGATGTGAACTGAGTTACCAACGGAGTCTCAGATACCACTCTAGCATAAAAAGCCTGAAAAATATTCATTTCAAATTACATTTAGAGCAGAACTGGGACTCCGTTGCCTGCTTGTCGGTTAACAAATAATGACCGGTTGAAAAGGGTCGGTGATCAGTCAGAAAAAAACTCTAAACTAGCATCCCTAGTCCTAACAGCAGACAAATCACTCAGATTTGTCCAAGGTTTCCCAATTATTTTGATGGCCATGCCAACGATTTTAAAGCAACAATAGAGAACTTTTCCCACTTTGGTCCCCCTACAGGTTGGAAGCGGAATTGTCCATCAGATTACATTAACCTGTAGGGGGACCGAGTTTTGGAAACAATATCTAAGATATCCAGACTCACTCGAAAGTCGTCAATTACCCAAAGACAATGAGGGATTATGAAATGCTTTATCAAAAACTAGTTGGTATTTTCAAAAAATTTCAAATGATAGTCCAGGATTGTGTCAAGATATGTGAAATGTTCCACACTTTTACCAACTTGGCAGTGTAGTACAACTGGCCCTGCTTTAAAAATCTTCTTGACACAAATAACTGGATGAATGGAAGAATGTTTAAGTGTGCATTGTTACATATTCATTTGATTACATACAGACATTGAACAGTTTATGTGCTACTTGTATCTGCCTTCTTGAGTTTTCTTGAGAATTATTCTTGCCAAAGTTGTGAAGTAAAAGAAAAACGTGTAAATAAAAATGCAAGTAAACTCCTAACCCACTTGAAGTAATTACATTTAGAGTTTCAAGGAGGTTTCCATGTGCCGTCATGGTCTGAATGTTGTTGCTCCCTGACAGGAATAGATTTCTAGAGGAAGCACTGCTCCAACCATATGAACAGAAGCATGTACAGGTCACGTGCATGGATGCATATCAGAAATGTCAGAATTCCACGTCATAATGTGTAATTATGTAGTGGTAATGGAGTCCTGACCTTGGTTTGGACTACTTTGAGTGGGAGGTATGTCTGCTGCTCCTGCCCTTGGCCTGAAACTCACATCCAAACATTTATGCCAAGTATCAATTTTTGCCCTGTGTAGGAGGACTGGACCTGAATAAATGTTTCTGACACGGTGCCAATGGGACGCTGGAATGGATAAACTGAGCGGACAAAGGAAAGCCACTCCCTTAGGAGAGGCTTTGGTAGGGGAAAACTACATTTCCAATGATTCCAGGCAAATTACCCAATGTCGAAGCACATATGTTATTGCTGCAAATTCTAAATTTTATTTGAAAGCAAACAATGCTGAATAAAACCAGTTTGACACCTAACTGGTCAGTATTATATTAGTGAGTGACATTGTCACTAGGGGGATTTGTGATGTATTTTTAAAAATAGTTGTAATATTGAAGGTCTAAAATCTATATCCCAGAATAATTTGAACCGTGGCCAGTAAGCGGTATATATGATTTTCTCAAAATGTCAATATAACCATCACTGATTATGATCACCTTTATTGCACTATAAAGAAATGAATGTTGTCCGGACCTTCAGTTCCCCTAAGGAAAAGATTTGGCCTACGCTCTTTTCCAGCACAGTTCACAGTTCTACACATTCTGGGAGCTCCACAGTGCAACCACAGTCTTCTGCTGTTGGCCTCCGGTCACCTCTCTGATTGTACAACTGGAGGTTAGGTGCCATTTTCAAAGTCACCTAGATGGTAGGGCTGGGCCATATGGCCAAAAAATAAAATCTCAGAATTTTTTTTAGATCCCACCCAATTTGCAATTATTATCCCCTTAAAACAGACTACTAAAGAAAAAGGAAGTATTCAAATAAGATTAACAGAAGCAAACAATTATTTCAATGGTCATCACCAACCTATGTGCATGGGTTTCCATGGTAATGATGTCAGCACTATTACCAACGTAGCTACACTGGTGATGCCGCTTTTAAACGTGGAGGTCTGAGCTAGCTAGCTAGCTAGTGGGTGGTGTCAGATCTGTGCAGTGCACCGGAACAAACACACCAACACATTACCGACACTACGCTACTAGGAACTACTGTATGGAAGCTCAGGAGGTTTTCACCGCAAGTGAAAATCAAATTTTATTTTTAAACATGGTCCTAAACCATAAACTTGAAACAATTCAGAAAAATCGATTTATTGCCCAGCTCTACTGGATGGTAGTCACTGAAGGTGTTTTCTCCTTCACTTTGCTTGCTCTTATTTCACAGATACTGCCACCCATATCTATTCAAGCACAGTATCCAAGATTATTACATGCCTTGTTGAATACTCAAATCTGATCAATCACGGCATTCTATAGTCTGCTATTTCTGTATAACTGACCGTTGCCATGGACGGACTTCTGATCATTGTCTCTGGCAGACCATTAATCTATGAAATCGTTTTTAAATTAATATTCATACTTTTTTTGTGTTATATCGCTCAAATGACTGGCTTACTTTACTATATCCCTTACGTATGAACCTTGTCAAATCTTACGAACTCTGCAGTAAAACAGAAAAGCATACAAAGGGCAGATGGGACAAAATGTGGACAGATATGCACACACCCCCTTCCCCCATACATTCTTCAAAGCTTAAGCATGAGGTCAAGCTAAAACAATGAGTTATAAATGAATGCCAGACTGCAGAAGAAGATGAAAGTACAATCAGTACGTATACCATACAGTATATGTACGTTTCCATGGTATATTCTGGACACAAGTTCATTTCATTCATTTTAAATGAATGTCCAATTTAGTCTTCACAACAAACAAAAGCAATTGCATGATGTCGGCTAATCATACACCAACATTTAGACGTGTCAGGACACTCACTATTTATCAATCTGGGTTATCAGTAGGGTTGACCATCGTTTGGATTTTAACAATTCTGATTCCAATTCTTCCTTTCGATTCCGGTTCTTATCGATTCTCGATTCCAATTCTTTGAGGGGTGGAGTTGAAACGGGTCACATGCCTATTTTCACAAATAAGAGGAAAGTTTTATTTTGATTCAATGGTGGTTTGCAGTTTTACAGGGCTTTTTCAATGTAAAATAAAGCCACACTAGAGCGCTGCTTACTGTGCTCCAAGGCTGCAACACAACAAGTGCCTGGCAGCTTCAGAAACCACAACTTGCGCATATTAAATTGAGAAGCGAGGATCGGATTTGAAACCAAATCTTCTAAATGATTTCAAACGATTACAAAAAAGAAACGATTCTACTGGAAACGTAATTTTTGAAACGATTCCAAGTAGGAATCGGTTCTCGATGCCCAATCCTAGTTATCAGTTGGAATATGTGTGATAAACCACAGCATGTGGTTACAACAGTGGCAGCTGTCCAGCAGCACTACTGAAAGCTACATTGTGTGGGAGAGGAACTCAACCTGGATATCATCTGATTAGCCAACATGCACTTTTTACATAAGACCCACATTTAACACCACACAAACTGACATACTAGCCTATATATTCAAAAACAGACAGCACTAGAATTGGAACAAATAAGAAAACAAAAGACAAACTAGACGTAGGTAGGCGTAGGCTAAGGCTAACACACACACACACACAAAATATATATTAAAAAATATCCCCTCTCTGCAGGACTCCAGTCCAAGCTTAAGGCCTGCCAACGTCTGCGATACACATCTAAGAGTTCCACCTCTCTGTTTGTACATGAACCACCCATGCTAGTGTTACCGCCAACAAAACCAAACCTTTCTCACAGCTCTCATTTTCAACACCATTCTTCACTTCCCCTCCATCACTTTCCCTCCTTCCTGCCTCAGGCTGGCACGTTAAGTGTGTTTTTGTGTGTATTTTGTGGGACAGGTGCATTCACCAGAGTGCTGGCGGATGTGCAGGCTATACTGGAAAAATAACTGGGAAGTGAGATTGAGTCGGGCGTTTCCTTCATTTCTGTCACCTCACAATGAGGTGTAAATATGGGTCAGCAGGAGCTGGGGGTCCACAGCTCTGGAACACACACACACACACACACACACACACACACACACACACACACACACACACACACACACACACACACACACACACACACACACACACACACACACACACACACACACACACACACACACACACACACACACACACACACACACACACCTCTTCATACAGTCCGCATTACCAACATGCATCTTGGCCAAACAGTTATTCTCACCTCCAAAACTCACTCCAACCACCAAAACACTTTACATGTCTCAAAATCTGCTCGTTGGACCAAAACCCTGGAAACACATCTCGCTCAGAAAGCAAACATCGTCACTCAGAACACACTGACCTAAAACACTATCAGGCAGCATGACCTAAATAATTAACTTTTATCTTTGTAGATTGAATGATCTTTCTCATAAATCAGTATTTCATTATAGAGTAAGAATAACACCAATCAACCACCGCATAGATTACATTCGGTTCAACAGCAGACTGCACTAGTTCTCTACCAGACTGCAGAAATACTTACAATTTTCCCCCAGTGCTTTATTAAGTCACTGCGATCACATCATGTGTCAGGAAAAAAATCTTGGCATTGTAAAAAGCCTTCAAAAGCACTTGAGTGGAGGAAAAAGTTGTGAAATAGGTTTTCCATCCGTGTACCAGTTTCTCAGCGGGGACTTTTTCCAAAGAGTGTTAGTATAAGTAGGCTGAAACGCTGCTGGTCCTAAGGATTAACCATGCTGTGGGCATGTGTCACTTAGCAAAGTCCCACTGCTCACCGCAGTTAAGACTTAATTATGTCCAATTTGCCACTTATTTGGTTTCCCCAGTGACAATGGATTTCAATATGGTCTGTTAAACAACCTCATTTTTTGTCTCAAGTCAATGACACAATAGTACTGATGTCACTGTATAGTTTGCTGTGGTTGACTAAACCACAAAGCAGGGGAACCCCACTGAGGAATTAAGTAAAACATGAAAACAGATTCATCGAGGGCCTGGTTGGATCAGTGGGTAGAGCAGGCACACATATATTTAGAGGTTTATGCTTCGACGCAGAGGTCCAGGGTTTGAATCCGACCTGTGACGATTTCCTGCATGTCTTCCCCATCTCTCTCCCCTTTCTCACCTAGCTGTCCTGTCAAATAAAGGCGGAAAAGCCCAAAAAATAAACTTAAAAAAATAAAAAATAAAATAAAACTGATTCATTAGCCCCAAATGGAGACCAAAACATGTCATGCAACTACATCCCAAAAGGCAAATCATTTGTTAGGAAGGACCAAAGCAGGACTGACTCAACTGAAATTGTGTGATTGGGATCCAACTCTTGCTGTGCATGCAATCTGTAGCTTGACACAGCACAGTGACACATTTGCTTGATACAATGTGTTTCCTTTTTTCCTAGAAAACATTTGGTTTAGCAAAATACAGCGGGCCTACATTTATTCCAAATACAAAGCTGCTGGTCTACGGCCACAAACATTGCAATGATTTGCAATGGGTAAGAAATGCTTTGAGAAGATGTGTTCAAAGAAGAGAGATCCCTCCAAACCACTAGTGATACCATACAATACATAGAGTTCATTTAGACTTTGTGTGTACAGTATTGGCTACATCTGAATACAAAGCTTGAGGCGAGACACATATTTATCTTCGAAAGGGCGGGGGGGGGTTGTCTGATTCAAAATGAGAAGGGGAGGAAATTAATTCCAAATGGGACCCAGACTGCTACGGATAAGGCAACCTGGCTAGTGTGTATACAGTATATCCATCACATGAACACACTGTTGTACGCTGGTTGACTTGCAAAGCGAGGGAGGGTCTGTTAGGGGGAAAAGAGGAGAGGAGGAAGGGGTGGGGGGGTTTACTGGTTTCCAACATCAACACAGATGGAAATCATTTGTGTTCCAACAAAAGGACTGGTCCACATTCTCAGCGAGGTGGAGCCTTGCACAGCCCATAGGATGCATATGGGGATGTGACTGGAATACTGGCAATGCAGAAAGTATTAGAGCTAAAACAATGAGCAATAACTTCCAAACATCCACTGGACACAGCCTCCTACATGTGAGGATTTGCTTCTTTTCTCTGGTTTATATCTGTAAATGGAATATTTTGGTGAATTTTGACTGTTAGTCGGACAAAGCAAGCAATTAAAAGATGTCACTTTGAGAAGTTTTCACCTTTTTTCTTACATTTGTTATATAAATAATTAATAAATTTGATTTGAATAGAATCAGAAATGAGAATAACCACATGGCTCAATGCTAACTTTTTAAAAAGGTCGCCAGGGTGACAACCAGGCATCAGCTTTTGGTTGCCAAAATTAACAATATGGTTGCTATTAGTGGTGGGAGGGGGAAAATTTATACAGCATAGTATCGCAATATTTTCCGTGGCAATACTGTATTGATACAGGGATGCAAAGTATCATTCTTTTATTATATAAATTGCACATGAGAATTTAACCTTTTCTTAATAGAATAATAAGATCAATTGCTTTATCAGTCCATTAAATGGAAAATTGAAGTGAGATGAACAAACGAAAGAGACATTTTTTTCCTTTAGATAAAACAGATGTGACAAAGTTTTGCTTTGGGGACATAATTTGAAGTTGGAAAAAAGGTAATGAATTGCAATATATCGCAGAATATCGCTATATGTTTAAAATTGCAATAATATCGTATCATGGGGCATCTGGTGATTCCCACCCCTAATTGCCATGTTTTAAACTGCCTATATTTGGAGCAATTCATTTCTTTGGTAACTATACCACACATTTTAATAATGAAACAATGAGATAATAGCTTGCAATATTATTTCCCATCCCTCTCAAATAGCGGTGCAACGGATCACAAAACTCACGGATTAGATAACCGTTTTGAGTCACGGATCGGATCAATTTTGGGATCAGCACAAAAAAGGGGGGAATTTAAATGATTATTAAAAATGTAATAATAACTTTTAACAATAATTACTTCTTTCAAGTACATTGCTGTTAAATGACAAAAACAGATGAGAAAAGGGTATTTTACAATAACTTTGAATGCAACACAAGGTTTACCTAAGTTTTAAGTAAACGCAACATTTAGTCCTGTCTGTGTTGTTTTTCAGACAACATCAGTGACTATAGTGCTAGTTTGTGTCTTTTAGCTCTTAGCTTTAGCGGCAGGCTGTTGTACGTCCCGCTGTTTCACTCTACAGTGAAATACAGACACACTTTTACACCGGTCAGCATTTTAACCGTGTTTAACCCAGTTACTACTGTAACTAATGGTAGGCTAACGTTACCTGCAGCCAAGCGTAACCTGTTATTAGTTTTAACTAGCATGACATGCAGCGATGTTTCTGTTGCATCTAACATCGGTTTTGGAGCATCAGAGAGCAGCGCAGACATTTAGGCTACGTTCACACCGCAAGTCTTAATGCTTAATTTGGATTTTTTGCTCAGATCTGATTTTTTGGTTGGCTGTTCCCATGACCTTTTAAAATGTGGCCTATATCAGATTCCAGTGTGAACTGTTTGCAGTTTCGAACTGACTCGCATGCACAAAAGAAAAATAACAATGACATCAGAAGCAGCACGCTGTTACACTAAAGTTAGGGAGGTTATGGAGGAAGTAAGCATTTTCCACTAGGGGTGGGAATCAGCAGATGCCCTATACAATATTATTGCGATTTTAAACATATTGCGATATATTGCAATTCATTACCTTTTTTCCAACTTCAAATTATGTCCCCAAGCAAAACTTTGTCACATCTGTTTTGTCTAAAGAAAAAAATGTCTCTGGTTTGTTCATCTCACTTAAATTTTCAATCTAATGGACTGAAAAAGCAATTGATCTTATTCTTCTATTATGAAAAGGTTAAATTCTCATGTGCAAGCCAGCGCATAATTGTGACAAATGTCGATGTAGATTGACGTAAAAGTCGCATCAAATCCGCCTTGATTGTTCACCTTGAAAAAAAAAAAAAAAAAAAGACCACATATGGAAGTGGTCTAAATCTGATTTGAAAAAAATCAGATCTGGGCAAGATTTGAGTGTTCACACTACTTCTAAAGAAGTTTGACCTAGTCGCTTTCGATTTGGGCCACTTTTGCATGCAGTCTGAACGTAGCCTTAGGTGGCACCGTAATCCGCGTTGCTATTCTGTCTGGTACCATATTAGCACTGGGTTTTAACATGCGTCGTTAAAATGAACAGAAAATTGCGTTGCCTGTATCTTTTCACTGCAAACGCGTGTGTGTGGAAAGCGGTAGCACAACAGCTGAAATGTTGTGTTGCGCACAAACTTTACGGAGACAACCAAATACAATATTGACTTTGTTTGAAATAAGATTTTCAAGTTTTGATTTGTGTGTGTATATATATTATATAAAAACACAAATATTTAATAGGTGGTTGCCAAAGGGGGCAACCATAGGCCACAAAACAGGTGCCAATTAACTCAATCGGGTTGCCAAGGGCAACCAGGCAACAGTTACTGTCCTGCCCTGAACCATTAGCTGTCATTCTCTCCTTAAAGACATCTATTGTGTTGCACTCAGTTGTTCACAAGAAAAAGTAACACGAGTGTAAAGAGGGAGTGAAGAATGGAAAGAAGAGAGCTTGAGAAAGAAGTCGGAAACTGGATATGTCGGAAAATTACAAAAACTGATTCCCCGAAATGGGATGTTTGTGTTTGTGTGTTTTGTGTGTGTGTGTGTGTGTGTGTGTATAATGTCACTACTCTCATGAGCGAGACACCAATTAAATGCGCATGGTCATTAGCTGGTGTATTTAAACATCTTACAATGTTCATTTACTTGTTTTCATCTTGTGACAGCATGAAAACTAAAGAAAAGTAGATTGCAGTCTAACAATCAACAATTTTCCATTGACTAATCAATCTTTGCAAAATGCTTTCGGTTTTACTGGGTGATGCAGTGAGGCAGCTCCATTCTCCATCTGGACGTCCATTTGTTTGCTTTAATAAAGCTTAATGGAATAATTTACAGTTTATTTGTCAGGACTTATGTTCAAACTACTTGACAGCTGTATGGAAACGGTTCATGTGGCTGAGGCAGTAAACTTGTTGATGACAGGAATGTATTTCATGCCAAAGATGAAAGAGCAATATTAGTGTAGCATAAATCTTGGATATGAAAAGAGACAGAAAGAGAGAAAGGGATTATTCTAGTCCTGCAGGAGTTCAGTGGGATTTTGTCCCACTTAGTGGTGATTATGATGTAATTAGAGCCAGACCTTGTTTTTTGTGTGCTTAAATACATGTGTGTATGTGTTCAAGCCTGTCATATAACACATTGTAAAACGGTGCAGTGATCCTCTTCCTCAGATCACTGAAGTGATTTATGGGGTGAGGGGTGTGGAGAGGATCAAACTGACTTGTAAAGATCCTGCTTCTCTGGGAGCATATACAGTGTGTGTGTGTGTGTGTGTGTGTGTGTGTGTGTGTGTGTGTGTGTGTGTGTGTGTGTGTGTGTGTGTGTGTGTGTGTGTGTGTGTGTGTGTGTGTGTGTGTGTGTGTGTGTGTGTGAGCAAAGCCACCAGTCTTGGTCATTTAAAAACTCTTGCACACTCACACACTGGCTATTTGTACTGATGTATGGAGGATCTCCATCATTATCAGTTGAAATCCATCAATATTTTACTATCATACGGCCCAAATATGAGATTTTTTTCTTCAAATTACTTGAAAAGTAAGTCATTTTGTTAGTGCTAAAACTCTGCTTTTGTCAGTTGATTTACCGGAACTGAATCAATAACAATTTAATAATTGATTATCAAGAGCTTTACAGGAGAATGTGCAAGCATGTGACTGAAAAACCGAATGAAAGGATGTCTTTTACCAGAGCTAAAAGTTTTAAATATTACATTCAAACAGATGTAGGTGCAGAATTAAAACTTAGTAACTTCCCACTCTGAAACGTCTTGCTCCAATCTAGGTTGTGAAGCTGGTTCGGTTGTTCTGCCTGTGTTTCGGGATCAGACTCTGGTTCCAACATGTACAGCTGAGCCGTAGCCATGGTTACCAGCTGAAGCGGGATTGTTTTGGATCGCACTAGCTTGCTTGTCAGGGCCCACCCTACTCTGCTTCTGACTGGCTAGTAGTCCATACCTAGGTACTGCACATGTGCGACTCCCAACAGAGATGAAACAGAAGTGAGATGCCTCACTCTGTAGCTAAAACAGAGAGCTCAACAAACAGGGTGAAAAGAGGAGCTACAGCAATGTGCAGTACAACAAAAATATGGTGTTTTTTGAAAATTAAACCATGTAAACCTATTCTGGTTCAACCTCTAAATACAATTATGAAACTAAAAATGAGCATAATATGAGGTCTTTAAGAGCTTGGCACAAGGTAAAGGGGTGTGTGTGACTAACTGCACAACAATTGCCCATTGAGTAAACCCATCATGGAGGTCCCTATAATTTGAATACTATCCTCTTTTGTGTTTAATACACAAGCAGAACATTGCAAATGCAAACATCCATTCATCCATTTCATTTTATGTTTGAGTAATTTACGATTAGTGCAATAACACTGTCACAATCCTAAACATTTACAAAAGCATTATAAATCCACAAGACTACTACTAATTATTCCTTATATAACAGTGAGTAATCAAAATGGCTGCCACAGAATTTGGGGTTGGAGAGCATTGATGTAGCCGCAGAGTGTTGGTTTGGCTCGGCACTGAGCCTTGAAAGGTCACAGACAGACCGTGGCCAATGCAGTCTCTTCCTCCTCTCTCCTTCTTCCAACAGATCTCTCTTTACTCAATGTACAGCAACTCCTGCTTTATAAAACATCCATTCTGCTAACTAACTGCATCTGACGCGTTAAAAGCTGACTGGGTTTGAGCGTTTCATCTGCACTTAATCTTTTTTTTTTTTGTTTCTTCAACTCCCTACCCCGTTTACCATTTCCCTTTTTTAAGTTTCCTCCCCTCTCTTTTCCTTTTACCAATCTATCTTTTTGTCCGTTCCCGCAGGCTGAAATTTATACAACTTAAAAGGAGTGGAGAGAGGGAGCAGCCTTGACAGCTTATCCAGAGTTCAGTGTGGAAATGTCTTGAATGATAATTTCAGAGCAGAGAGACAAAGAGCTGGAAGAAAATAAGACAGTAACTGGGTCTCCATCCAAGTGTATTTATGATAATTGTACTTTATTGCTCAGTCACTAACTCAGTCAGTAACTTGGTGAGTAAAAGGTTATCATTGGAAATGATTAGGTGATGGACCACAAACACAAGCCCTAGGTTGAGGAAAACTATTTAACCCCTGATTTAAACTAACAGTTAGTTAGTTAACTGATCAGAATTAACCATTTAGAAAATAGTTTACCTTTTGGGAAAGACGGTGATTTGCTTTCTTGTCGAGAGTTAGGTGATAAGGTTGATATCACTCATCTTACCACTAAATAGGAAGCAAATACCAGCAGCCAGTTAGCTTAGCCTTGTCGTCACTATGACTGCAACTTTTGCCAAGTAATCTCAGACTCGGCAGCAGTCATAAATCCGTGAGATTTCTGTGAGTGGGCCGAATGTAAAGGCGGCAGCAGCACGCGGATTATAAAATTATGACCACATCCTCCTGATTGCAGTTTTTTTCCCAGCTTCATTTTTCGTCTGACAAGGTTGTCCCCATTAAGAGAAACGCTGTGCACATTGATGGGCGAGAAACAACAGGCTTAATTGATTATTTCAGAAGCTAAATGTTCAGATTTGTTCCCTCTGTCAATACCGAAAGTCGAATATAATTTGAATAGTAAAATAAAATAAATATGTTGGCTAACATTAGCTAATCTCCCTCTTCTCATGTCATGATGAACAATAAGTTACAGGAGTGAGAAACACATGGCATTGTGAGCTAATGTTACGTACCGAGTAACGTTTGTACAGGGGGGAGTGACAGGCTGCGGCTGGAAATCGGAAGGAGGACAGGAAATAGTTTTACATGACTTTGAAATCAACGAGCCAAAGTGGTTATGCAGGGCTTGACATTAACTTTTGACAAGTACATTTACGTTTCACTTGTCCATGCACAAAAGTCACTTGTCCGGGTAAAGAGTCATCATTTTATAAAAAAAAATTGTTTTGCTAATGCATGCATATAATATAATAAGGCAAACCGTTGAAAGCATCCAAACACTATCAGCATTAATAAAATTCAGTTGAAACAGTAGAAACAAACGTGTCCCAACAATAGATTTCCCATTCAACAAGAAAAAAGGATCTCCAGACTCCATAGTACAAAGTAATATGTTGCACGCCAGTGTGCAGAAGTTAATATATTGAGATTCTAAGTCAGTATTTTAAAGGTTTGTCATTACTTTCAGATTCCTAGTCAATATTCTAAGTTACTAAGTCAATATATTGAGATACTAAGTCGATACTTTGAGATGTTGAGTCAATTTATTGAGATTGTAAGTCAATATTTTAAATGTTCACATTGGTTTGAGATTCTTAGTCAATATTCTGAGTTACTAAGTCAGTATATTGAGATACTAAGTCAATATTTTGGGATAAGTCAATATATTGAGATACTAAGTCAGTATTTTGAGATAAGTCAATATATTGAGATACTAAGTCAATATATTGAGATTCTAAAGCAATATTTTCCATTTTCTCAATACTTTGAGATTCTTAGTTTATATTCTGAGATACTAAGTCAATATTTTGACCACACGTAGTGGTGACTTAAACTTGAAGTTATACTATATCTAAAATAATTTTGTAGACATAACAATGGATTTTGCCACTAAATGTTGGTGTTAAACTATTTTTTTTATACAATTTCACTAATTTCTACCCAGCAGAGGCTGATTTAGAGATCCTTTAAAAGCTGTAGCGACTTTACAGTTGATTATTACCTGATATTTAATCAGCATGTTATTTATTTGTTTCAAAAAGGAGCACAAAAAAACGACATTACAGAACGGCAAAAACGACCACTGGATTGGAAAAGGGTATTTTACAACAAATTTTAATGCAGCACGAGTATGGCGAGGCCAATTTCAAGTGAACGCAACATCTGTGTTTTTCTGACAACAGCAACTACAACGTCATACGTTCCTCTCCAGTGAAATACAGATAGACACACTTTTACACCGTTTAGCTGTCAGCATTTTAACCATGTTTACTCAAGCTGCTAGTTAACCGTAGGTTAACATTACCTGCTGCCAAGTGTAGCGTGACATGCGGCGATGTTTAGGTTCCCTCGTCCGTTTTCGGAGCATCAGAGAGAAGCGCAGGCATTTCAGTGGCACCGAAATCTGCGTTGCAATTCGGTCCGGTAGATAACGGTCGTTAAGGCACCGGTGCCGTATTAGCACCGGGTCTCTCGTTTTCTGTCAACGATGTGGCGAGGAGGTAACGTTAAGGCGGAGTTAGCAAGCTAACGTTAGCTAACTAACACCGGCAGGTTCGCCGTGCTTTCATGCTGCATCGCTTCCAGAGAACGAGCTGAACAGCGGGCTGGGTCTAACGTTAGCGGCCCGCTGACCGACTACCGCTGGGTCCGCTGCCCGGGATTGCGGGGGAAAAAATGTATCGTTTCAAATCGGTAACATAGACGTAATGAGTGGCACATAACGTGAACCAACATGGCATTTTATTCTGTTTTAGTTTTAACTTGTCCAGTGGGGCAAGTAAATTTCTCTTCCACTTGCCCTACAAAAAATCCACTTGTCCCGGACAAGCGGACAAGCCTTAATGTCGAGCCCTGTGATGTATCAATAGTTAGCTCATTCTTGTTTCCTAACTGCGTCGCGAGTTATAGTAACGTTAGCTTAGCTCGGAGCTTCATGGAGACAGCTATAGTTAATGTTAGCTGCCCTACAGCTGTCCGTTAGTTTTCAACTTCATATATTACCTTCTAACAGCTGTATTCTCAGTAATGAGACAATCTGCAAGAAACAGGTTGCTTATAAATCACTAAAATAGCAGTGACAGCACTGGTGGCTTAGTTATTAATTATGTTAGCATCGTGGCATGCATCTATTGTTACTTAGTTTATGACAAATCGTCTCGGCTGTGCTTTCTAACAGGTCATTGAGCTATCCGAGCACCGTTAGCCTTTACAACAGAGACGCTTCACTACACTTGTTAGATAATGTTTCATTACAGAGTTCTCTGATGATTTTGCTATGTCGCTATTACGGAACCCACGCAACTTCTAGGAAAGGCCCGCCCTTCAATAGCATTCACACACTACTATTGGCCAGGCGTCCATGCTTACGCAATGTAACGTAACCTGATTTGTTCAGGTCCTATCCCCTGACCAATCAGCTACTCGTGGTGGAAAATTAATGTAAACAAAGTTGCGTGCAATGCGCTATAACGTAGGTCCGCTTCAATGCCAGGCTGATGTTGGAAGCCCCTCTAGTGGACAGAACGTGTAACCAACAACCACATGCTTATAGTGGCATTGACAATGCATAAGCCTAAGTAGTGTAGTACATAGTAATAACAGCAACAATAGCATTAAATATTTGAATATATATAAAAAAAGAAATGGTATTATGAATGGTATTATAGAGGAAGATCGACAGCTCTACTGTGTGCATGGACAGGAACTGGTAGAGTGGAGTAAAATGTCCATGCTGGTGCTTTGTTTATACTCGCACAAGACACCACTCGGGTGCGTGGCAGGTGGATGATTTAAGTGGATTTGGATGACGATTTGTGAATAGATAGCAAATGCATCGACAGTTAATATATTTAACTGCAAACAGTTCATATCACAGTTAATATATTAAGCAGGTCAGTGGATCCAAGCCCACCTTATGAGGGGCCATCAGGGACATTATTCACAACACACACTACTAGTGAAAACCTCTCTCTCACACACACACACACACACACACACACACACACACACACACACACACCTACTGAAAAACTCTCACACACACTACTGAAAACCCAGTTTTTCCCACACAGACTATTGGTGGTGGGGCGCCTCAATCAACACCCGCCGCCGCACATTGCGTTTAGGTTATTAATTTATTTTTTTTAAAAACACGTTCTTCTGCATTTCTTTTCTCTGCTCTCCTCCGTCTCTCTGTCACTTGTGTCTCGCTCACATACACACACACAAACACACACAGCCCCTCCCACTGTTAGGCGTTTGGTGTTTTTAGCCCCCAACGTTGCCTTCCGGGCAGCGCGGCAATGGTTATGTTTAAGGCAGGTATAAGGTTTTAGGTGACGGTTAACTGCCTGTAAGGTAACGTTGGGGGCTTAAAACACCATCGAGCCCACTGTGCACACAGCGTCTGTCTCCATAAAGGAGAGACAACGGCTGGCGAAATTCACAAGTTCACGAAAGGTTGGTATCTATCTCGTGAACACCTTTACACAATCACACATTCACAATCACCGACCCAACTCTTAGCAAACAAACCATTGCGCCCGCTTTAGAAAGTTAACTAGTCGCAAATTGGCAGTAAAATGCAGTTGGGTTGTCGAGGTCAAAACACTATATAGCAGCTATGAATCAAATAAACTTATTATAAATAATGTTATGTCATTTTTTACTCTTACACTGAATGTTTGCTGCTTCAATCCAGAAGAGTATTGAAAAGTATTTTCTGCGACTGAAAAAGGCACGGATTGAGGCTGAGGACCAGCCTGAACCGGAGTTATCAGTCTGAAACAGAGCTGAACAGTCCGACCAGTGAAATTAGTTATGTTATTAATTTGTTTACAATATTTTCAGGCTTCAACCAGTGAAAGACAGGGTCAGGGAGAGAAAGAGATAGATTTGTTAGGCATTAAAGTAGGAAAGGAGGACAGCATCCAACAGCATGTCCTCAGTTTTTGATAGTTGATTGTTACAAAAATAAGTTACTCCCCGCCACAAATTGCTTTGTAATCTGTGGGAAACACTGAAACCTCTCACTACCTCTCTACTGAAACACTTTCAGATTCAGAGGAATCTGTTTCAGCCATGCAGGCCATGCTATCTGTAACATGGCTTTATGGAAATAAATAGTGCATTGAAGTAAAACTCCCAGTAAACAGTCAACATGTAAACAGTAAGCATGGGCTAAACATGGAGATTGCCTGATTATATCTTTATAAATTAAAATCAAATATACAGTTAGAGTTGCAGTAGGGAAAGACATTCAGTTGTATCACTGTCCACTAGATCTTTAGTATGATGGGGATATTACCTTTGAAATTAAGATGTTATACTTATTTTTTACTTCATTGCATCTCTATTTACCCTGGAATGGTAATATAAACAATATTACAATGTATTCATATTCCTTAGCATCTTACCTATCAAAGCAACTATTGCGGATTCATTTTGGGTATGGTATTTTAGGCGAGGGATAGGGTTAAGGCTTATAACAACAACTTTCTCAAGGAGGTTTTGAAAATCCATCATTTGTGTTGTGGTTGTGTGAGCTGTTTATGAAGCATTTTACTTTTCACTTTTCAACAGTTGTTTTGATTGCAGGATGGAAAAATTACTACAAAGACTACAAAGGTTGCTACAATAACAAGAACAAAAAGTAGAGGGACATCACTCCTCCTCACTCCTCTCTCGTCTAGTTTTCCGGGAAAACCTCGGCTGTGATTTCCAGACACACACTGGGGTCACCGGAGGAGGCTGTGGACTGCTTCTAATTATAAACTGCACTGTAAGGCCTTGTGCCTCAGTGTGTGTTTGCGTGTGTGTGAGAGAGGATGTAGAACAAGGTGTTGAGGCTTATTATTATGGTGAGAAGGCTTTGGGAGCCATCACAGCCAACTGCTTTCCATCAGAGGCATCTGCTCTGACATAATTCTATAATTGCTTGAAACTGAGCTAAGTTAGATGGATTGTTTTTGTGATATCTCAGTGTATCCGTGTTGATGAATATGTGACCTGACCCCTCATGATGGTGAACTGCAGGCAAAGTGTCTGTACAGATAGAGGCAGATAAATACAGTGAAGGAGCAGCTGCATGCAGACAGACTGTGAGAGTGAAAAACAGAGCTGGATGACTCTGAATGAATTATTAATGATCAACACACACACACACACACACACACACACACACACACACACACACACACACACAACTGAGCCTGAAGGATTATGGTGTTCCATGTAGGACAAATGTTTGCCAGGTAACTCCTCCGCTTCTGTAGGAGGCCCTTTAAGGTCATGGGGTCAGGGGAGGAAGTCTTACCAGCCAGGGGTGAGGTATCTCGGGCAGGGGCATCTGAGGCGGGGCCGGCAGACCACTGTGTATCTCTGACTTGAATGAAGGCTCTGGGAGAGAGGAGCAAGTATTTTTAGAACATGAGAGAACGTTTTTAATTATGCATATACAGTGGGTATGAGGAGGAGGAACTTTGATATTGCGTATTTTAGATTTCAGTAGTTAAAAGTAGTGACCTCTTCATCATCAGGAAGATGTTTTTCTGTCAACATAAAAATGTACATTACATCACATGTTGATGAGACCTGGTTTACGGTTCTGCATTTTGAAAAACAAGATCACTGGCATCATGTTGGTACTGTGTATCAGATCATTGCATTGCAAGTATAACACATGTTAACACATTTGTTTTAATGCATAGCTTAACACTTTGCAACATTCAGGGGGTCATTCACATCTTCACTAATTTGCTGTTCTCAGTACTCTGTACTTGTTCTGTTCTAATCTGTGCTGCACCTATCCCTGTAGAAATCATTTCATTTTGATCTTTACACTATGTTTCCATCCACTTGTCAATCAAATTATCTGAAGTTCGCTAAAAACATTAATGTGAATAAAGGTAATAAAGGTGTTTCGATTAATTTTCACATTGAATCAGACAACATTCAAGCGAACATTTGCGAACAAAGTTTGCCTCTACCTACAAATGATTTATATTGCACAAGTTGTAATTAATAGTGCTTATGTGGCTGATGATGATGATGATGATGATGATGATAGCCAGGTCACTGTACTTCAGTAGCAGGTGTCGTCTGATGGGTTGATGGTGTAGAAAGTTTGCAGCGGTAAGCAGCGTTAGACAGCCGTGACAAACACAGCAGAACCGAGCAAAATAGATTATGATCCCGCAGCAAAATAATTATGATCCCGACGCTGATGTCTGGGGTGGCCAACGTATTTAGGCTGGTTGTAGAGCATTTAGGTTAGGTCAGAGATGAGAAGCGGCGATATACTAGGGCTGTGCAATTAATTGAATTTCAATTTCAATTTAGATTTTGGCTCCCAACGATCACCAAAATAGTATAATCGAGAAAAAACAATTATTTTGCCATGTTCTGTTTTGCAAGAACACTCTTATTTTGTCATGTGTTCTGAATGACACGCGCATGCGCATATCCGCACGTGCACATCCGCCCCTCCTGAAGCCAGTCAGGGAGGCAAGTCGTGTGCATATCATCCGCTGGAATTTAAAAACTCAGTGCGAGTAAAGATGGCAGCAGCGTTTGGTGAGCAAAAAAAAAGGCAAAACCAACTCTGTTGTCTGGGAACAGCTAACGTTAGCTAACCCTGCGGTCCCTCTGCCTTTGCCCCCCCCGCTGTAGTCTACTGTTGTTGTATTCCCCTGACATGCTGTATTCACTTACTGTTTAAAACTTTTTCCAGCTTAGTGGGGGTGCATAGGCATACTGCTCAAAACCAACATAAAAAAACAAACATAGTAATGTTCCCTCAGCATTTAGTTTTGTTGTTAAACTGTATGTAAATGAGCAGGGACGTTAAATCACCTGTTTCACGTAACGTTACTCTAAGGTACCATCTATGTGCTGGATTTTTCCTAAGGTTAGCTAGCAAATAAGCCCACTGACGGAGACATTATTGTTGATATTTTGGCATATTTAAGCAGTGTTGACTGACATTTAGAGTTGGCTAGAGCGACATATCAAGCTATAATAAGAAAACAGAGCTATCAAAATATTGCTATGATGATGCAGATGCAGGTAAATGCAGGACAACAACGATTTTTACTATCTAAAATATTACATTTCACTCGTGAAATAAATTTAAAAAGTCTTAAAAAAAAAATCTTTCGTCCACTTATATCTGTCTTTGTTGACACCCTCAGGTCTGCAAAAAAAGAGGAAATTAATACAACTTTTTCTTCTTTGTTTTATGGTGGGTTGCAACCGTAAAATGACCTAAAACATAATCGCAATTCATTATTTATTCGACAAATAACATTTCCATCAGCGTTATCACATACACCAATTAAGAGAAAATCCGATGAGACCCAACGTACAAACTCTGTGTCCATATTCATGAAATTCCATCAAATTTTACCATTTCCAAAATATCCCTGCACGCAAGTTATGTCAGGTCTCTTACCGTGTCATCATCACCTCCGGGTCTCTCCAAACTGTTTCTGATGTGTTACGGTGCATGGCGGCGTGTTATCTCACCTTTCTCTGAGAGGACTCTGTGCAGGATGTTGGAGAGGTGCATCTTCTTCTCTCTAACCCCGGCGCTCAGATACTCCCGGTCCAACAGGTCCAGGAACAGACGCAGCTCACACACCAGCTCCTCCATCGCTGCAACACACACACACAATAAATATACAGGGACGCCATAATTATTTCACACACTTATCAAATCTGTTACAGCAATCAACAACCCATGAACTGCTGGAAGCTAATGGGAAAACTGCTACAATGAAGTCCAGCAAGGTACAAGTAGGGCTGTCATGATTAATTGCCATAAAAATAATCGTGGCTGGGCGCCCAGATAGCTCAGTTGGTAGAGCATGCATATATAGAGGTGTACTCCTCGACACCCCGGGTTCGACTCAGACCTGTGGCCATTTGCTGCATGTCATTCCCCCGCTCTCCCCTTTCATGTCTTCAGCTGTCTTGTCAAAATAAATGCCGAAAATGCCCCAAAAAATAATCTTAAATTAAAAATAATAATAATCAAGGATTTAAATTGTATATTACAATAAAAAGGTGATATATATATCTATCTCTCATCTCTGATTGCTGCTTGAATTTGTGGATGAAAACCATTTGTAGCAATAACTAATAGTATTGAGGAGGTGAAGCATCGTGATGCTTTGGGATATTGAATCTATTGGAATTGTTGATGGGATAATCGGAATCGAATCCTGAGACCAGTGAAGATTTACACCCCTACTTTAGGGGCAATTCGGTCGGTGCCTAAAAAGTATTGAATTGGGTACCCAGCCCTAGAGGTACAGTATATTTGTGCAGTGTTTGACTGTATGTATGTCTACACACCTTCATATCCTCCTACCTGAGAGCTGGCTGATATATGGATCACATTGAGTTCATCGCCACGCTCTGCACAGCAATGCAAAGGCACCCAGATAACAAGCAAGCTCAGGGTCCTGGCCTGTTTCAGTGCAACTCAAGCTTATTGTCAACATGTGATGGTATCGAAGGTGAAGACATGCTGGAATGAAACTCCAGATTGAAGGGGGCAAGTGGAGTTTATTTTGATTTATTTAACCTCTGAGTAGTCAGGAAAAGCTGACGAAGCTCCATGTTCTTTACTAGCAATTTTATATTTGTCAATCTACACAATCATCTAGGCAATTGCCGGTTTAAATGCATCTTTTCGCAAATTAAGGAGTAGCGCAGGTTCGGTTAAGCTCATGGTTTGATGCCTTGCTCCAGGGCACCTCTGCAGTGCCCTGGAGGGTAACTGGCCAGCTGCTCCAGTGCTACGGTTCCCAAGCCAAGCTACTGCCACATGCAGCAAAGGGCCCTTTGCTCAACAGAAAATTAGTTTTTTCAAGCAAAAGGCCAAATATTCTTTGGCACCATCTTCTCAGGCGGCAGGATTTGCTGCCTTTCTTTATCTTATGTACAGTTTATAACAATAAATTGATGATCTTTGGGTTCTGGACAGTTGTTGGGACAAAAAAAAAAAAAAAAAAAAAAAAAGACATTGAAAGACGTCACCATGGGCTCTGGAAAATGTTTCACTACGATTCTGTCATTTTTCTGCCAAACAATTATTCGACGTTGGATGTTGAATTGGACGTTGCAGAAATGGTCATTGTTGTGGGATATTAAAAAAAAAAAAAAAAAAAAAAAACTCTTTAATTCATTCATTCTGTCCCGGCGCAAAACGAACCTAGGGGTTATTAACTGATGTGTACCTACTCTGTCTCTCTCTGGGACATGTTTTCATGCTAATCGAATGAGTTTGGAGCTTTGACGAGGCTACCGTGGACCACTGGTTAGCTTACAATGCTAGTATTTGGGGCATGGGGACACTCAAATTAAATACCACTAAAAAGGCTCGAAATATCACCACACCATAACGTTTGCATAATGAGGGTCCCTAAATGTGAACCGAAGCATTGACAACATTGTAAGTGTACAGATAGTTTATTAAAAAGATAGATTATAAAGAAGGTGTTCCACTGTCCTGGTTGCAACATCCGTGCTGGTCAATATTCCAGAATAGGGATGTTACGAGACCCGTTACTTCAGTACCAAGTCGGTACCAAAATTCTGAAAACATGACGGTACTTGTTTTTCTACAGTACTGTAGGTACCGGACCTGATGGGGGCAGTATACGCAAGTGTTCTAGTATTCTAGTCGCTAAATGCTGGAGAAGAAGAAGAAGGCCCCACCAGCACAGAAAAATCATCTCTGTAACAGCAGTCAGCCCTTTGCTTTACCATAACGTTAACCTCTACAGCACAGCTGTCCCGACTTAACCTGGGGCTCCCATACAGTCGGTTTCTCCCTGCCGTTGTCTGTTGCAGCCTAACGTTAGCTACGATAGCTACGGAAATTAGCTAACTTTAGCGCTTGTTTTAGCGGACCTCTATAATGTCAGTTAAATTAAACCAGCCCAGTTCTATGTGAAAAACAACGAGAGCAGAGAGAAACAGACTAACTGAACATGCTTGCTGTCTGGGAGTTCCAGATGAACTCATGAAGACGGAACCATACGCTAACATTAGCGGTGTGCTGATGCCAGGCTGCAGAGCAGCGGCCTGTGGGTCCAGAAGACCTTTTCCCCATCCAGAGTACATGGAAATCACGCTCTCCTTGCCGCACTCCACACCAAAACAGTAACAGAAAGTTAAAAGAACAAACAAATCGGACACTGAATAAGGAGTGACATGAGACTGTCCCAGATGTGCAGCTCTAATATTTTTTCATAAGTTGAGGTTGATTCCTTACAGAGCCAGTAGTCTAAAACTAACCAGCCCTCCACCCACATGTTGGACTCAGGCTAGGGATTACAATGTACCAATACATTTTTTTTGCCAGGTACTAGATGTTCTTCTACTTAATGCCAGGTATCTGGGATGAAGCAACAGACTCTTATATCTTCTTATAAACATAATACCAAGGAATACCAGATCTGATCATATTTCAATGTGCCTATCGCACAAGCATCTCCCATTAACCAACAACAGGTGAGACCACAGGTAGCTGGCACATGATGGAGATTCATCCCATATTTTTTTTATCAGAGTATCTCGTTGTTACGATAAGGAATTCTCCCAAAGACATTATGCAGGTTTCCAATGCAACAATAATTCATGATCATAGCAGCAGGAGGGGTTTGGGTATTAGACAGCTTCTCTGAGGCTGGATACACAACCGCTTTCACACATTCCTCACATAATCGGTAGCGTTAGCTTTGCCTGTTCCGCCATCGTCAGTCGCACTGTAGCTCTGCTGCCAGGGCCGAGAACACAGAGTACTACCTCTGTGTAGCGCTCTCTCTCCCGATTGGATAGAGTGGAAACGGAAAATGTATTTTCCGTTTTACTGCAGAGCAGAGGGACTTGGAGGCCAGTGTTACTGATTAAACACTATTTCAGCAATGGCTGTTGGAATGTAGAGCAATATCACTTATTTTAACAAAAAAATAACGCTTAGTCTTTAAGTGTCATTAAGTCATCTACATTCATCCAACGCTATCGCCTCTAATAGCAGCAACAATAAGACAACTCATAGCATCTCCTCACAGCGCTTTGGGAACATCTTGAAACTTGACTTCATGGTTAGATGGAAGCATCATTAATCATTTCAACCAATTTGTCAGTCTCTATTTAAAAGAAGAACAATTCCTCAAAGCATCCCCACTGAACAGCCAGTCACTCAAACACACCCTGGTTCACTTTCACCATGCCTGTTTTTATAATACACAGAGAACAGCCAAGCGCTCTTTACTGCTCCATTTGCTGTTTCACAGAGCTTTGTGCAACCTGTGCAATACTTTACCTCTACTGGGGTGGTCAGAAAACTAACCCTGTGTGTGTGTGTGTGTGTGTGTGTGTGTGTGTGTGTGTGTGTGTGTGTGTGTGTGTGTGTGTGTGTGTGTGATTAAAACCTAAAGCAGCTCTCTAGGTCACCAAAGACGTCACATGGAAGGAAAATGAAATGGCACGGAGCGAGAAGGACCACCCTCAAAGAAGGCCCAAGAGAGCGAGCAGAAAATACCTCGTCATGTAAACAAACCACACACGCCCTTTCTTCAAAAACTCACTCCTTTGTCTGAATTCACACTGCCTGCATCGGCCGTCAGACGGTGCAGCATTAACGCAGGTCTCTGCATTTACTTTGAATGGGTGGTAGCACAGGGGGATGTGCAAAAAACCTGCAGTGGCATTTACGAAAATTTGAGACAGAATCAACTTTTGGAGGAACGCAACCCCACGTCACGCTGCAGTGGCCAGTCATGTAAGCTTGGATCAGACTTGTGGGTGTGTTTTGAGGCGGTGTTTTGAGGCGGTGTGAGAGTCCCCTACAGGAAACAGGAAACATCACTGCCTCTATCTCTGCCACGAGAAAGTTTTAAAACACCAAACAAGCTCTGAACTGCCCGGGAGTTTGTGGAACAGCTGACTGTTTCCTCACTCCCTCGCCTTCAAGTGCGCTCGGAAACGTGATTGAACGAGATCTATAAACCATCTGACAGAAAACAGGAAATTAAATAAAGTGTCAATTGCGATATGTTGCAGCCTTTTGCGATGTGTAAAAAAAAAGGGTATATTGTGCAGCCCTAGAATGGGTCCTTTCTCTCACCCTTTCTTTGTCTGTCATTCAACTTCCCGCTTCACTTCCACTTTCTTTACTTCTTTTTGTCAGTCCTTCACACCGATTCCATTGTACATGAAAATATATGTCTTTGCATGTGTGCACTTTGGATAGTGCAAATAAATTTTTCACAAAACACTTTCAATTGTACTACATACTACATTCTCAGCAATTTAACTTGCTTCTAACCACATTTGCAGTGTCAACATTAGGCTTGCAGACAAAATGATAAGAGCTCTTTCACAATGAATCCCTCCACACACACACACACACACACACACACAAAGATACCAACCCACTAAAAACACCTAGACATGTCAGAGGGATGTTTTCACTGCGAGGTATTCACACTTCCCGGAGCTCAGAACAAAGGGGGTTTTCCTGGGCGAAGTGTGTGTTTGCACGAAGCAGCGGGATCATGTTGGGTCTCGGAGAGAACTTGAGACCTTGCGGCTCCGTTGTTGTTGTCAGAGCAAAAATGCTTAGCCAGGTTGGAGGACGGAGGGGTTTCTGCCCTCTTCCCAGAATACAGCTGTTATGATTGACAGTACAGACAGACGCTATCCCACTCACTCTGTGTGTGTGTGTGTGTGTGTGTGTGTGTGTGTGTGTGTGTGTCATTAAAACCTAAAGCATATGGCGAGTGGATAGTGCCACGGATAACCTACCGAAGGAGACTGTCGTGTGACTCTAACGTGTGTATTGACTACACCGTCGCCAGTGTACATCGTAGTTGATAAGTACGCCGCCACACCTAGCGTCGTCGCCAGACGTGCCCCTCCCCCCCAAAAATAAATTGATTGAGTGAATTCAAGTTCAATATACAGGAAGACTATAGCCTATAGCAGTGGTTCCCAACCTTTTTTCCTTGGCGCCCCCCCTACTCATGTCTAAGAAAAGCTGAGCCCCCCCCCACCCAAAACCGAAGTTGAGGTAACTCTCGAGATAGAGCCTCTCTTTCTTTTTTGATACAGAGGAGTTATCAGCACTGTTTCTCCGGCATGTTTCATTCATAAAATAGTGATGCCGTGGGGCAGGAAAATTGAGGATACAACAAAATATATAGTTTTCATACAGACTTTTGTATACATTATATATTCTAGTGTATTATAATTTGTTTAACATGTGCAAAACATTTTTTTTTACCTCAACCTCAAACCAGATAAAGACTCGCGCCCCCCTTGTGATCTTTGCCGCCCCCCCTGGGGGTGCCCGGACCCCAGGTTGGGAACCACTGGCCTATAGGTTTAAAAGTATTTCACTTCATTCAATATATGTTCCAGGACCTTTAGCCATTATACAACTTGCTCTAAAAGTAGCCTACTGACAGTATAAAAATAATACGATGAATTAAATTGTAGTATCTCATCAGCTTATGTGACCTGCGCACTGTTGGAAGAATGCGTATCTCTAACATTGATTGAACATCGGCGCCATCTACTGGATCATTGGCACTAATTGCCTTACTGTTTATAAGCTTCATAGATCTATTTACATGTAACTTTATGTACGTATGTGTATGTATGCATGTATACACTTTATTATATACAACTTATATATGTAGCCTACATAGTAGTGAAACCTTCATGTTTAACGTTACCTTGTTTATCTTTGTTTTTAGCCATAACGTTATGTCTGTTTCTGTGTTGAAAGCAACACCTAGCCAGACTCAAATTCCCTTGTGTTTACACTTACATGGCCAATAAGCAGTTTCTGATCAAAATCCGAAATATACTCTAAGTTCTTTATTTAGTATCTTTGCAGAGACCCCCAATTAAAAAAAAAAATCCAATTTGAGTCAAAGGCACCACGGTCTCGCTGTGTGGGCTGGCTCTCTGTTCTTTATCTAGCTAGTTGGCCTAGCTAAGACCAGCCAAATCACTGACTTATTTATTATGTAATGGGTAAATGTCAATCAAGCACCTTCATATTTGTTTTAACGTTGAATACCCTTAATAGTTCATTTGTTTGTATTTTTTGAGTGAATTGACGTTCATTTTGGGTAACAAGTTGACGCAACTATCACTAAGGCTGCAAGCTCCCTGCAAGTTATTTTTATGATTTTGATCATATATCTTGTGAGTATACCTTCGTTACGGTCCTAAGGAGGCATAAGACAGTTGATGATTGTTGTTGATTTTGGTTAAATATGCCAAATTGCTATTTTATTTATGATTGTTGTTGTTCAAACGGC